>NW_015150511.1:1612779-1614802 GCF_000732505.1 Cyprinodon variegatus
ATGTCATCAGAGGGGCTCCGTATTATTTTCTTGCATGTTCGAAATAAAGATACCAATCCAATCCAAATTCAAGGTGCCTTGGTCAAGGTCAATGACATGGCATACCGGACATGTAACAACCAGACCATGCATAGAGCTTTAGGTTAATAGTCTATATTAATTAGGCTATGTATGCTTCCAAAACAATGAAATAACAAAAACTGCACTTGTAGCCTTAACGGGACAACATATGAAAAATTTAAAGGCAAGTTGATGCTATATATATATATATATATATATATATATATATATATATATATATACTGTGGCTATATGTCTATGAATTAAAGTAGTACATATACTGCCAATGTACTAATTGTCATTCCCATCTCTTCTCACTTCTCCATGTCTCTCCGTCCCCTTGTCCCTCCCCACATCCTCTTCTTTGGACAGCAGACATTCAGCCTCTTATCTGTGCAATCAGCCAAGCACAAGCACTTTTAGTCCGCAGATAGTCAGGAACCGGCTGACAGTAATAGGAAGCATCGCAGAGGAACTGAGATATTAAAAATGGGGGTTTTCAAGCAGGGGGAGAGACATGGAGGATGAGCAATAACTAATAGCAAAAAAAAAAAAAAAACAGGAGAAAAAGATGAAGTATTTTTTTTTTCTATTATCCTTTAAAAACCGACCGAAGATAAGAGGGAACTTTCTCTCGCAATCGCGACATCGTGTGTACTCTGTCTTCTGCGCGCTGCAACATATCTCCAGTGCCATCCTCAAATACCAACAGGCTGGGATTTATGTTTGACTTTTAGAAAACCTTGCTGCACCAGCATCTTTCAAACTTTTCCCAGTTCCATTCAAACAATACATGTTTTGTTAGATCACACACAAATTAATTATGTTTGAGCTCCTTTCAAAGTAAGATCACACTGCAGTTAATCAGCAGGAAGCCGACAGTCCTCGCGTGGCGTACTTCATCTCCTCTAAGGTAAATACTGTTGTGTTTTATGAGCCTGAGCTCTTGGTAATGGCATCCATGGGATAATTATAGTGGGAGCGCTGTCAACAGAATGAAAGTTAGCTGTGCAAACAAAAAGGCTTTGCAGAATGTGTCATTGAAAGTTCTCTCATTGTACGAGAACTACTCAGGATTTACGGTAGCCAGTGAAATGGGACATAAGTAGCAAAGTGTTAATAGAGCAGCTCTCCAGGGGGGGAAACTTTGAAGGACCGCCTGCTATTTAACTCTCTGAATAGTTGCTTTTCCTGATTGTTCGGTGAGGAAGCTCTGAAGATTTCTTCTGGTGCATTTGGAGCTTCCTTGTCTGAATTTGCTTTAAACCTTTGTGTTAATAACTTTGGGGATAATTAGACTGCTTCAATTTTAAAACCAAAGAAGGTGACATTCATCCAAGCTGCCGCTGAGTCTCCCAGGGGATCCGTGTGTGGAGAGGAGTAGATACTGCACAGAGCGACCATGTAGAATATGAAGTGGATGACAAATTCTGAACTGGGTAACTGGTGGTGAAGAAATTCAGCTCTTAAAATGTCAGAGAAACCTACACGCGCACAAATGTGTGTAAATATATATATATATCTATATATATATCTATATATATATATAGATATATATATATATAGATATATATATATCTATATATATATAACTTTGAAAAGAGTTGAAACATAATTAATTTGTGTGTGATCTAACAAAACATGATTGGAACTGGGAAAAGTTGCTGGTGCAGAAAGGTTTTCTAAAAGTCAAACATAAATCCCAGCCTGTTGGTATTTGAGGATGGCACTGGAGATATGTTGCAGCACGCAGAAGACAGAGTACACACGATGTCGCGATTGCAAGAGAAAGTTACCTCTAGTGGTTACACTGCAAAAACGATATAGAAATAAGTAAAAATGTCTTAAATTAAGTGTATTCACCCTTAATTTGAGTAGGTAAATAAGATAGTTTGCCAATGGAATGAGTATTTTTACACTTTCAATAAGATAATTGGATAAAATGCACTTGAACTAAGACAAT
>NW_015150511.1:1617317-1618633 GCF_000732505.1 Cyprinodon variegatus
AAATCAGTTAACTTTTTTTTTTTCAGTGGCCCTAATCCTCTTCTGTATGTGAGAAAATGGATAGTTCCGGAAATAATTCACAACATAAAACTGGTGCTCATCATAAGTGACACGCATGCTTCATAATTATCTTCCAAAAGTAAGATCTAAAAAAAAAAATCAGATTCTCTTTTACATTTAGCAATGTAAAGCATGGGATTCAATAAAATTAAATATTTGGTAAGATGATAAACATCAATCTGACAATAATGACAAACACAATGTAATATAACCACCAAAGCTAAGGCATGTGAGGAAATGTGGAAACTAGAGCGAAAAGAAAACTATCCAGCAATTTTTGCACAAATGTCAACCTCATTCTGGCATAAAAGGTTCGGAGGGACGTGTTGCCCGAGGCATGGTAATTCAAGGTTCTGTCTCCTCTGTCTTTTAAATAACGCCCTGTCTTTATCTCCGCCGTATGCCACTGGCCATTAAAGCATAAACAAGTCATTTCCACTTTCTTTTCATTCTGAGCCGCCGTTATATTGGTTGCATTCTGCGTCATCGACCAGATACAACGATTTGCAAGAAAAAGGAAAAAATAAGATTGGTTTCTAAATCTCATTGGCTGCTTGTGGCTCAAATGTTGCATTAGCATAATTTAGCAGAGAAAGTGTGTGAGTCATGGGGGAAAAGTTTATCATCTGAAAGGTTATCTTGATTTTCCATGAAACACACATGCAGACACACACCTCCTCCCACAGCTTTAATAAAAGGAAATGATAGGAGGTCCCTGTGAAGGATGAAGAAATAACTGCTGGATGATTAAGAAAAACATTTTGAAGTCTTTTCCATCTCTTGGTAAAGACTTGTGGCCTCATTGTAATCTGATGAAGTTCACCTGCAGAATCCATGTATGATTTATTCTTTGGGTTTTTCGGTTTCAAAACAAGCTCAAGAAAAGAAAATAACTGTTGCCATGTTTGTTTTTAAAACCTAAATGCAAACTGAAATAAGGAAATAACTCAAAATATACTGGGTTTATTTTCACAATCCAAAATCAAGATATAAGGCTGATGTTTAATTAACAGTAATAGCCGTATTGTTTTTTTATTATCACTAAAGGGCTAAAATGTAGATACCAGTTGGTCAAAAAGGACTTAAGCTAAGTTTAAGCATTTAAGCTATGATTTTCCTTGTCAACGTGTTTTTCCACCTGAGCTGTATATCCCAGCTGCTCCTCCAGAGTCAGCGGCTCTGTTCGAAATCCTGGGCAGCATCCTCCAAGGACGCGGTCTACCTAGACTGGATCCTTCAAAGTCCTTGAAAATAAC
>NW_015150511.1:1619510-1621159 GCF_000732505.1 Cyprinodon variegatus
ACAGATAAAAACCTTTAGATAAACCAAACATTTCCGCCACATATCTGACTCAATAACCATTAAAACAACTATTTTCATTAATCTCAGACGGAACTATTCACTGACTGGATCATATTAAACTGAACTTCCAATATTCACCACTTTTTGGCGCCATGTAACCTTTCCTCTGATCACGGAGCAAATCCCGGCCTGCTTGGTCTCGCAGTGAATCCTGGGTAAACCGAGGATACATCGGACCCGTCCTTCAAATCGGGAAAAGAAGGAAGCATTTTAAGGCCGCATAACGAGGAGACTTGGAATCCGACCAGACCTCTGCGCCGCGCTATGACGTAATCGGCCTTCGAATCTGGCCTTCTAAGGATGCGTCCCAGGTTTTCGAACAATAAAAAGCGTGTGTCGGTGCTAAAGGAGCTTTGGATTTGTTTTCACTTTGCCTATCTTGTCCGTTTGGGTAGTTAGTTATGTTCTGTAGAGTTGGAGTGTGCCTTTTTTCTTAAAGCTGCTGCAGCTCATGTCCGCAGTCAGAGAGCAGAGCGACTCCTCTGGTTCCTCACTGAACATGTCATGGCTTTGATTCTGTTTAAGTTTTATCTTTGAGTTTTCATTGGTTTTATTTCCATTTTGTGTTATTCTAGTTATTTTTGATTGTATTTGAGTTCTTAGTCATTTCTTGTTTGCCCTCTGCTGCCCTCTTGTGGCAGTCTCCTTCCCCTAGCTTCCTTCTAGACTCCTCTGTTCACACCTGCTCCCAATCTGCTGATTAGCCTGATCTTTGTTTCTCTCTCCCATATATACACCTCCTGCTCAGTCACTGTTGCTGGTTTGTTGTAATTTCTTTGCCGTTGTTGTGAGTATTCCTGGTTTTTAGTTTTTTGTGGATTTATGTTTTTGGATTTTTTTCTGCGTTCGGTTTGGTTAATTTAATCTTGCAAGAAACCGCCTCAGCTTCAGTCTCTGTGTTTGGGTACTGTTCAAATCTCCACCCAACCTGACAGAACATGAGTGACACGCGTTTGAACCTTCCATTGACCCCCTCCCCCCCGAATTAAAAATCTGAATATAAACATAATATTTAGCAAATATCTATTTGACTGTAACAGTGAAATAGATTAGAGTATGGAAGAGGTTTCAGCAGCTCTATGGGCAGTGCCGTAGCTGACCAAATTTGGGCCCTAGGTGCAAATTTATTTAGAGCCCCCCCCGAACAAAAGAAATCAACATGAATTTAATAAATATTAAATAAAAAAAATAAATAAATAAATCTGTAAAAAATATTAACCCTTAAAGACAAAATATAAAATTTGAAACAGCAGGCAAAAATAAATATTTTTCATGTTGTGAAAAGAAATCCATACAAGCCGATTAAGATACATTAAGGTCTTAACAGTGAACTACATAATGAAATTAATCTAAATAATAGCCTCAGTAGCAGTTAATGCTAATACTACTTCAAGAAATACCATTTCTTATAAGAATGTTAAAAGAAGACGAATCATGATAAAACTATTCCTTTTTCTTCCATCAATTATTATAGATTTTACAGGGTGACAGTGGCGTTGGATGTAGGAGTTTGCTCTGAAATCGAAGGATTGACGGTTCAAGCCCCGACTCCGACTTTCAGTGCCATCGTGTCCTTGGGCAAGACACTT
>NW_015150511.1:1622709-1624211 GCF_000732505.1 Cyprinodon variegatus
TCGAACCGAACGGTTCGGACGGTTTTCATAAACCGTTCCATCCCTAATAAATACACATATATGACCCCTCTGCTCCTTGCCCCTCATGGTGCTGATGTTCTTTCCTCATCCTTGCTTCAGTTTTTTCTATCTTGTGTCAGCCATTTCTCCATAAATCTGTAATTCTTCCATTTTTTTTTATCTGATATTTGTTTCTTGTGTCCATATTCCATTAGCTTGTTGCTGCTGCTATTTGTTGAGCCTTTTCTCTGATTCAGTCGTTTTTTCCATTTTTGATCAGTGGCACCTATATGCTGGTTGGTTGTTATTCTGCCAAAGTATTTTTATGCTTCACTGTCAGCAGCATTGAGCTCAGTGTTTTGTTTCTGCACCACCTCTGTTTTCATAACACTAGCTCACTGCACAGGTGTGTTCATCTTACTATATTCCTCTTTTTTTTGGCTTGTGTTTTAGATGCACTTAGATTTCGTTGGTATAACTGCTTCAGATCCCATCTGATGACTGACTTGTTGGCTCTGTGTGACACAGAGCAGCCAGTACGCTGCTCAATGCACATGTAAAATGCATGCGTGGTGACTTTGTGGCTAGAATTTGCACGCAGCAGCTTAAACTCCTATTGGGCTTTGATTCAGCTGGCTGTATGCCTCACTGCATTATAGACAACAACAAAAAAACAGTGGTGTGAATTGAGCGGACAGTTAGTTTTTCAAATCTGATGCAGCACATCTCCATCCATGTAGGGGAGTACAGAAACCCCAGGACTGAGCATGCATGGAATGAGGCTTCATTTGTATTTCTGTTGACTGCAGCAGGTTTAACTTGAGAAAGCATCCATGAAAAATGAATGAGATTGTTTTTCTCTATTATTTTCTGCTCACTTATGCTTTGATTCTCTCTCTCTCTCTCGCTCCCTGCAGTCTGATCATGCATATCTTTATCTTTTTTTAATAATCACATACTGCAATGAAACTCTCTTGGGAGCTAAAAGCTTTAGCAGGTAATATAAAGTTTAAGGCAAGTCAATCATAGCTTTAATAATTTCCTCTTCTAAACCCAGTCTGGTTCTAATATTTACATAAAAACTGAACATTTATATAATCTTTCTTCTGCAAATGTCTTGAGAATATGGGGTGAATTTTGCTCCATTATTGTTCAGGCAAATAGCACATTTTGTAATTGGAACTTTGAAAAAATTGCAATCCAGAACTGAAACTTAAAAAAACAAAAACATTTGAATCTAAAAGGGCTTTAATAATTACTTTTCCATTTTCTCTAAACTTGTCTTTTCAACTGTTTATTTAAATGCAGTTTCCATATTTTAAGACTTTTATTATCTGTTTATATTTGGTTTTGTCAAATTTCATAGTTTTACGAATTCCATTCCTTTTGATTTCTGTTTTTCTTTTTCTCTTTTATTTATTTAAAGCCTAATACAAAAGCTTGCTTTGGAGTCACTAATTCTTTTTAGTTTCAAGTTATAAAACCTGGAGAGGCTGAATCAC
>NW_015150511.1:1625687-1626556 GCF_000732505.1 Cyprinodon variegatus
AAAAATAAAGTGCCAACTGAGTGAAATCCATTTATCTCCATGTAGTTATTAACTGGGTTGAATAGTTGAATACATTTTTTCCCACTACACTGGAAAAAATCCAAACCTAGATAAGTCATTTTTTCTTAAAATAAATGCATTTGTTCTTGAATTAAGGAGATAAAAGAGACATTTTGCCAACGGAACAAGACAATTTAGTTTTAAAATAAGACAGCCTAATTGCATCGACTTATTTCAAGTGCATATCATCTAATTATCTTGTTTTAAGAGTAAAAATACTAATTCCATTGCTAAATTTTCTCTTTACCTACTAAAATTAGAGTAAATACGCTTAATTTAAGGATTTTTTTTACTTATTTCTAGATCGTTTTTCCAGTGTATATTTGGCAAGTAATTTTTTTCAGTGAAAAGACCTTTTTGGTTTCGATTTATTTCTGCCTAATAGCAAAATTGGTTGGATGAGTGATTAAAAATTAAGGAGGGAGATATTTTTTTCTCAACTTTCAGCTCAAATTTCCATCAGATTCTTTAGATTCATATAATCTAAGCCACACATTCTACTCACCTAACTTTTTTAGATGAATATAGCTACACTGCAAAAAAATTTAATCTAAATTAGTAACTTTTTCTTAACCCCTAGAACCCTACGGACTCACCGGTGGGTCCAGCTGCTACGTGACCTCGTAATTTTAACAAACCCGCAGTATTGATGTAAAAAGCACATTTGGCACAGTTTGGTGACATTTATGGATAAATGTGCCAAAATGGCCTCTCGGCCTAAGAAATTTCTCACTAATACCATTCTAAAATAAATATGATTCATCTGATTGAGTCCAAATTTGGCATATTTTTACACAACATTTAGATTT
>NW_015150511.1:1627322-1636419 GCF_000732505.1 Cyprinodon variegatus
AAAAAAAACAATTGCATTGTTTTATTTCAAGTGTATAATATCTAGATACCTTATTTTAAGAGTAAAAATACTAATTCCATTGGCAAATCATCTTATTTACCGGCTCAAATTAAGGGTAAATACTCATAATTTAAGACATTTTTACTCATTTTGAGGTCGTTTTTGCAGTGTACAAAGGTGTATTTGTAAAAATCCTTTCCAATTTGCTTACATTTGATGAATGAAATACTTCTTTTTCTTTTTCCATGTTTTAGTGTCCTTAGGACCTGGGAATTTGTTATTTTGTTTCTAAGGCTGAAATCTTAACACAATCTGTGCATCCTTTTCTTTATCCAACATGGCATCTGAGTGAACACCTATATGAACAGCAGAGGAGACAGACGCTACAGCGACCTTTCTCTAATCAACTGTAGATGTGCACGTGTGTGTGCGCCTGCTCATACGGTCACTCTGAGATGCACCACTACACAATTCTGATGAGCCTGCGCTGCCAGCCAATAACTATGAGCAACATTAGCTGATATTTATTCAGTTTTTCAGAGGAGGACTGCTGAGCTTGAATCACTAACTGGTCTGCCTTTGATCATCGTATTCACATTAACCTGAATGACCTCAGCTGACTACGGATCAGTACTTCAGGTTGAAGATGATTGATTAACACCAACTATTGAATGAGAGTAAAGGATTTACTGCAACAGCTTCTGGTAAATCTTTATCATCTGCCAATACAATGCTTCCTCCATCTCTAACTTATGAGCTCTGCCACGATTCTTGAGGAGATCAGATTGGAAAACCATAGAGAGAAAGATCAGAATCCCCTTTATTTCATCTTCATGGTTTCTGCCTAATCTTAATGGGGCTTTTTGTATCACCACAGCCTCACCCTAAAAATGTCCCCCGCTGTGCTCTTTTAGATGCTGAGAGTACTTTGAAGTGTAGCCGGCACCTTTCAGGTCGATGGCGATTCTGCAAATGGCTCATATATTCATAGGGACTAGACCTCACCTGGAATAGCAATGGATGCATTCGCCACAGTCTGATTAGATTTGTCCACGTTGGACCAGAAACGGGCTGTGAGCAGCGTCACGGCACCAGGCTGTAAAAATGCTTCCAGCACAATGGGCTGGATGGTTCCCTCCGAGTTGTAAGAACTATCTTAGGTTTTCTAACAGGTCATAAAAGTTGTTTATTCTGTGTTCTCTCTCTTTTACTTGGGGGTGGGGGGGGGACAACATCTGCCCTTATGATCTTATTCCTCTTGGATCCATATTTATATATGCAATAATTGAGCCCTCTCAGAATAGTAAGGGAAACCCAGGACCAGATCAAGTTTAAATGATGTGCCTAAAAGGGCTCTATTTTCTATACTTCATGTTGAAGCCTGGATTCATGTCAGCTGAACTTCCAAGAAGCCTTGGTGTCAAATTTTTGTGGGAGCAATGATGATTTAATGATTAATAAATCCTCCCTCCTTCTGATTTTTTTTTCCTTTTCTAGTGTTTTGTCATTAGACTGTCACAAGTACAGAGCAATTAAATGAACTCTCTGCATTCAACCTACCCACAAGGGGATAGGTTAAATGCAAAGAGTTCATTTAATTTACAATTTTACAATAAATGCATTGTGCATAAATGCATTGTGTGGCGCATGGCAAGCTGTGTGAGGGTTCAGGTACTCGCTCAGGGACCCAGAGTGGCAGTCTGTGGGAGTAGAGCTTGAATTCAGAACCTCAGGATTCCAAGCTTTATGCCCTAACCACTGGGCCACCACTCCCCCAAAGCAGGCATTAGCATGAAGGTTCTTCCCTAAGGACCCACACTGGGAGCTCATTCCCACCAGCTGGGATACGAAACCTGGCTTTTTGTTTGCAGGATGAGTGACTTACCACTTGAGCTAGCCATCCGCATTAGCAGGTTAACAAGTGTTGGATCGACTCGCTAACAATCAGCATTTGACTCCCTACCCACTGGCTATAAAAGCTGGGTCTAACCCCTCGCCAGGAAGCTGTGTGGCCTCTGTCCCCTGCTGCATGTCCATAGAGGATCCGATGACATCATCACAATGGGTTAGCATTGATGATGTCAGCAGTACGACAGACATCAGGGAAGTAAACAATGGAGAGCAACATGTAAGAAAGCCAGGGTGTAGTCAATTTTCTTTGTTTTTCTCTGTTATCTGTCTGAATCCCTGTCAACAGAGCTGCTCCATGTTTATGGAATGTATACAGAGTTGTTTCTGCATGTTAGATCAGAAGCGACTGGCGTGGTGTGTTGATGTCCATATGTTGTGTAAGTTCAGTCAAACTCTGGTCATGTAAGGCCCCATCCACACAAAGTCAAAACGAACACAAAACGCTAATATTTTCCAGAACGTTTGTCGAATAGACGGAGACGTAAAATAAATGTGATCGTCCACACGAATGCATGAAAACGCTGCAAAATGTATGCCAGGCCTGTAAGTGGCGCTGTGGTGCCAAAGCAAAAATAGGCGACGAAATGTTGGACATGCGCACTAATATTTATACATGGTTGCCCTGCGGGTCCATTTTGGTGGTTCAGTCAAATTCAGGTGCTGAACTATGTGGTCGATATTGCTCTGTTCTTCCTGGAGATATTCCAGAAGAAGAAGATTCTGTTGTAAGCCCGACAGCAGGGTGAGTAGCATGAGCAGCAACCATTCAACACAGTACGGCGCCATTGTTGTTGTGATACTGTGTCGCGCATGCGTGTTTAGAGGCGACGCTATGACGCATGCGTGTAAGAAAAAAAATGCGGTTAGAGCTTAAAGATGGAAACGCGAAAACCGCGTTTCAAAATCTTCCCACTCTGAAGGCTGAATAAAAAAAAGATTGTTTACAGACCCCCGAAACGCCGGCTTCGTATGGATGAGAGGCTGGTTTGGTGAAAAATTTGTGCGTTTAGGCCAGGGTTTGACTTCGTGTGGACGGGGCCTAAGATTATTACAATATTTATTCTCTTTGAGCAAGAAAATATTGTTCTTTTTATTCTACCTTAGCTTGGAAATTAGAGCCAATTGATAAAATGATCAAATACAATTATCAACAGATCATTGCTTCATCTTTATCTACATTTTTACTAAAAACCCATTTCATGCAAGATTATTATATAACCCCAAAAAGTGTTTGGATTCAACTTTAAGAAAAAACTGTAAGTCTATCCTGTAATTAATCCTGCAAACATTTATCTTCTTCAGCAGCCACAAAGCCAGTGGATGCTGGGCTCTCCAAACCAAACCCTCATGCCACGCATGGTTGTGCCTCATTATGCAGACTCAGACTGTAGATTAAAGTAATTTTTCATAACTAAATATCGTTTGGACTGATTGTAGAACAACAAGTTACTTATCGCTTCTGGGGTTTGGTTCAATTTATCACACCGATCAAAAAAAAAAGAGGCTTTCTCCAGCTGAAAATCAAAGAGAAGCTTTTGCACCTCGTCTTTTTCAAGCTGGTATATCGAATTTCTATACAGCTGTCATCACACTGACACAACAAGCATTTAATGATCTAATTAATCTTTATGAATAGAGTTAGATTTCTCTTCCGCTCAGGTTTGTGTTGAAGAAAACATGGACTCAGCCAATTTGACTCAGTCAATGTGGATTTAATATGATTTCTGCAGTTTCTCCTCCATTTTGCCCTAACTGTGGACAAAGGGTTTCATTGGAAAGTAAGTGCAACAAGGTTGCCGAATGAAAACGATACAAAAAAAACATTTAAATTGCTCCAACTGGAAATGAAAAATTTCTACACCATCGTAGCAATTTAAATTAAATCACTTCTCATTTCTGAGGTGAAAATTGTTCCCTGGAGCAGTTGGAATGAAATTGCCTCTGTTCACCTGGGATCACTTTGACAAAATAAGTGGACTCAGGGTTTTTGGACGGGGAATATAAAAACAAAGCGGTTCAGATCAACACCATTTGGATTGGAGGCAGGGGTTCTGTAATGGCACAGCAAAGCCGACATGAATGGAGCAGAACCCATTAGAACCGGACAAAAAAAGAAAGTCACAAGACCTTGAGATTGAATACTTAAAGGGTTTTTTTTCACTGATCTTTGTCATAAGCTATTTATCTGCTAAATTATACAGTCAACAGATATGAAAAAGTTTGCTGCCTTGGGTTTAACTGAACATTTCAAGCTTTATTGTTTGGTTTCAGATTCAATTCTCAGAAACTGTATTTTGTATAAAGTATGGCCTTTGATTAGAACAATGTAGGGTTCCTACATTTAAATGGCAGCTACTGCTGCTAGAAATAGTAGGTAATTAGACCAAAATTCAGATCTCCAGGCGACTATAATTGATCGGTATTGTCATAATTGTTCAGAAGGGTCTGACGTGCGTATTGAGGGCCACTTAGGTGATGTCAAACCAAGCTGGAAGCTGCATGAGCAAAAAACCGTGAGGCCAAGCTGACAGTCAAGGCTGTCGCTAACGTCATTGCTAGTTCTCAGCCGCATGAACATGCAAAACGGTCATATTGTCCGCCAGCAGCAGCTCACCAATCGGCTGTATTGAGTTGTAAAATCCCTCAGCGTATAAAACATCACTGGAATGTTTCGTTGATTATTTTTCCCCTGCAGGTTAATATAAATTTAACTAAAAACTGAAAACACAAAAAATTAACACATGTAACTGAAAACTTAAAAGAGGGGTTTGGACACCAGCAGCAAAGTTTAAAAGCAAATGTATGGAGTAAATGTTGTGCCATTATTAGGACAGTGGAAATCTATAAAATAATTGCAACCTAGATATTAAACTTTGAAAATCTTCTTAATCAAAAAAAGGTTTTGTGAGTAAATTTGCTTTTTTCTCAGATTTTTACTTTTGCAAAATGTTTTTTTCTTCATTTTTGTTTTTTATTTTAATACTTCTATTTACATATGGAATTTTTTTCATATTAAATTTCTTTCGAATTTTGTTTTGAATTCAATTTATTTTATTTAAAATATGTCTATTTTAGACAAAGTTTAAAAAATTACTTTAGTTTCCAGTTGCACTGCAAAAATGATCTCAAAATGAGTACAAATGTCTTAAATTAAGGGTATTGACCCTAAATTTGAGCAGGTGAATAAGATGATTTGCCAATGGAATTAATACTTTTACTCTTAAAATAAGGTATCCAGATATTATGCAGTTGAAGTAAGACAATGCAATAATTTTTTCTTATTTTAAGTGTAAATTGTCTTGTTCCATTGGCAAAGTGTTTCACTTAAATTCTTAATTCAAGAAAAATGCTCTTATTTTAAGAAAAAAAGACTTATTTAGATTTCATTTTTTTGCAGTGTGCGTTTTACAGATCACACATTATGAAAATCGCGGACATTGTACGCATTAAGAATGTTTATATTGGGCTTCAATTAAAGGCAATATAAACTATAAGACCCAATATGAAAAAAAAAATAATTTCATAAAATAAAAAAAAGGAAAATTAGGAAAAAAATATATGAAAATCTGTAAAAAAAAAAAAATAATAATAATTCTGTAAAATTAGGTTTAAAAAAGCAACATTTGAAAAAAATTAACATTTAATGAAATGTTAAATACTTTTTAAGAAAATAAAATCAGAAAAAAAGCAAAGTTTTTATAATTTTGATTTCTGGATTGGATTTTTTTCTTTTTGTAAAATATGTTCTTGCTTGCAACAATAATGGAAAACAAATGACTCCATACATTTGTTGTTGACCTATAATCAGAAAAAAGTAGGAAGGCCAATTTAAAACAAAAGGAATAGAACCAATACAGGTTTATAAAACAGATTGTTCAGCAGTCAAACACATTAAAGACGATTCCCATGTTTAGATAAACCCAAACGCGCCGCATCCCACTCATACGGTTTGTATGGTACGGTGGATAAAGAAGGATTATTTGGACACAGACAGACTGATTCTGATCACATGTGTAAACCAAAGTAGTGTAGAGTCAAATTATACTCTGTTTGCCCAACAACTCCACATAAATAAAGTTGCTAAGCTACAGGAGAATGAATAAGAAGAAAGCAATGAAGGTGTTGCAGTGACCCAGTCAAAGTTCAGACCTGAACCAGATTAAATGCTGCCATGGTTCTTAAAGAAAGCTGAGAAGAAACAAACGTCCGACCTCATTGAACTAAGAGAGGTTTGTAAAGATAAGAGGGATAAAAAATCCTCTGTAAGGATCAAGGAGACTGAAAAAGGCAAACAAGAAGCTACTTCATCAGTTAATTCATCAAGCTGTTGAATAGCGGGGTACACTTTCTGTTTCCACTCATTGCTTTTCTGTTTCAGCCTTTTCTTTGGTCATAAATGATAAATTGAAATAATATTAGAACGTACTAAAAACAATTGTGAATCTGAACAAGTAAAACTCTTTAATTTGAAGATTTAGAGATTAGGGCTGTTATTTCCACCCTATATTTTCATTATATAGGGCAGAGGTGTCAAAGTGGCCACAGTTTTTCTTTCCAACCAAGCAGTAGAACACCAGACTCCATCCATCTCATCAAGTCATCAATAAGAGTAATCATTTTGAGTACTCGTTACTAAAAAAAGGTAGCGGCGTTATTAATGCCGTTACTTTCAACGCTGTTACTCCCATCACTGTTCATGGAGACAGAAGCAGAGATAGAAAAGGCAACTTTTCTATCTCTGCTTCTATCTCTTTAAACCCAGTGGGCCTCAGCAGATGGCCGCTCACACTGAGCCTGGTTCTGCTGGAGGTTTCTTCCTGTTAAAAGGGAGTTTTTCCTCTCCACTGTCGCTACAAGCATGCTTAGTGTGAGGGATTGCTGAAGAGTCAATGAGTCGATGCAATCAGCTGGCTTTCCTTATATAGACAACTTTGAATCAATTTAACTGTATGATCTGGTTGAACTGGAAAGTGCCTTGAGATGACGTGTTGTGAATTGGCGCTATAATAATAAACTGATTTGAATTTAATTGGTTTTGCTGGAGGTTTCTTCCTGTTTAAAGAATGTTTTTTTCCCTTGCAATGTCGCTGCATTCATAATCGGTGTGAGGGATTGCTGTAAAGTATATATCTACTCTACTCTACTATATATCGTCTCTGCAAGCTCGAATCCTGCAAAGGAAATGACTCGATTACAATTGGCTGGTTCTCCTTCAATAGAAAACTTCCTGCCAATCTGATTGGATGATCTGATTGAAGCGTCTCTGTAAGCTGCCCTGAGATGACAGGTGTTGTGAATTAAGGCTAAATAAACTGAAGGAACTGAAATAAACTGAATGTTAATGAAAAGGTGAAATAAATTGCATTTAAAAAAAAAAAACGGTTCAGGAATAGCATTTTTTCCACATAAGGAACAATTATAATTACTGTAGTTTTAAGTTAATCTTTGCTTCTGCTAAATATCATTAAAAATACTGATCAAGAGAAAGCCTGTTTGTTTCTGTTGTGCATGTATGTTTAGCCAACCATCATCATCTGCAATTTTATTGAAAAGCAGTTTTTTCTTTATTTATTTTGGACATTTCTGTTTAATCACTTTGGGATTGATTTTAAATCTCCCCTGTAGAGCTTTAGGATTAACATTAACGAGCCTATTTCCATATCTGTCACATAGCTCCTACTTAGTCATGCCAAAGAGATGTGTTGGTTGAAACGTTTTAAATTTATTCCGTTTTTTTGCCAAGTCCAATATGTTGTTTTTTTATCGGTTACGACTGAAATCTGTAATTCCTCTAAAAGCTGACAGTTGCACACATTTGTGTTTGGTTGGCCCGTCTGTCTTTGTGTCTGCTGCAGCCTCGCCACCATCTGTAGCTGTGGGTCAGAAAGAATGAGGCCGGCGCGATCCAACTGCTCATGTGAGAAAAAGAGCCGCATGCTGTGGGACTAGTCACTGAAAGTAAACATTTTCCAAGCCTCTGACCTTCACTTGCTAAACCTCCTGCATCCCCAAGTTTTCTGGAGAATCAAGTGACATTTTAATATTTTGAAACAAGTTTCTGAGAAATGATGATCAGTAACAGTTCATTTAACTCTGGAGTAGACAGATGTCATATTAAAGATAGGGAAGTCAAGTATTTTGCAGAGCTGTAAAAGGATAAAGTGAAACCGTTCTGTGGGGTGAATTTAGTTCCATTATTATTTCAAACAAAAAACACTTTTTGTAGATGGAAATTAAGAAAATACAATCTAGAAATTAAATCTCAGAATAAAAATGCTGTGACAGTGGAAAGGATAATCTCCCTTTTTCATAGGAACAAACATCCAGCAAACCAGGATGAGTGTTAGCGGCGATCTGCCGAAGGCTGACTGGGGTTCAGAGAGAAAAGCAGTCGTAGAAAAGAAACATAGAAGCACATATCTATAAATTATTGCTATGCTAGAAAAGGTAATGGTAAATTAGCTTCAAATGTGGCTCTCTCTGAGAACAAACAGATTAGTTATTAGTTATGTGCAGCTTTTAATCCGAAAAAGGATTAAAAAGCACATCCAAGTTAATTACAGAAAAGGCTGAGCAATTAGCTATGTCTAGGAGAGAAACAGGACTAAGCACTGAAAAACAGGCCAACTCATCTTGTAGAGGTTTAATCTTGGGGAGACCGCAAGGAAAGAGCTATTTCTTACGCTGATATTCTCCGAACCAAAGTTACGGTTTCCACTGTGAATGTCCATGTAATTGAAATAAATCCACTCCACAACGTCTTGAAGATGAAAACTGAAGTTTAGTGTTCTTCTTAAAGCTTACAAAACGTACATGAATTAACAAAAAATATCTTATGATCAAAATAAAAGGGTTTAAAGTCTGTCATAAAGTTGAAGAGCAACAGGTAAGAAAACTGTTCGCTTCCACGGTTCCTTTTAATCTAAAAATAAACATGCAAGAGGCTGAGGAAGCCGGCTCGTCCTTCCTTAAAGCGACAGTACACATTTTTTAAATCCAAAATCCAAGTAACCTTATAAACATGAATTCTTATTCTTTTAACTTTGTACATATATTTATCATTTTAATCATGAAATATATCCATCTATGAAATTAGAAAAATTCAAATTAAATTATTATCTGTCCTTTCAATCATTTTTAAGCAATTTCTATTTATTTAAACTAAAAGTCCACTTTGGCCGCTACA
>NW_015150511.1:1636873-1641036 GCF_000732505.1 Cyprinodon variegatus
GAAGTGCTCTGTTAGGAACATAAGGAACAATCAGATCTCTGATATCAGATGGAGCTTTGCCATTTAAGGCTTTATACAGAAGCAGCCATCCAAAATGGCCCTTTCCAGTCAAACGCCAGCCGAATGGCAGCCCATTTCACTTCAACTCCCAGCAAAATCCCCTCCAGCTTCCAGCCACTGGCCTTCTCCTGGCCGTGTACATTTTTTACTCTGACTCCACCCTTTCACTGAATTATAGGGTCTGACCAGGAGATGACAATTCTCTCTAGATCTTAATGTCAACAAATCATGACAGTAAGAATATTTCAGTACAAAAATTGATGATTAAAAAGGAATTGTAGGGGACCAGCCAAGGACCAACCAGCAAAGGGCCCATCAAGGAAAGTGGGGAAATTTTGAATGGCTACTACTCTAGTACAATTTTAAATTCTATTCTAGATTTAACGGGATTCCAATGAAGAGAAACTAGGATAGGAGAGATATAAAAAGACAAGGGGATGAAAATTGAACGTAGTGTTGCATGATACCAGTATCGGGCGGTGCCCCGATCCAGCACTAAAATAGTGGTATTCGTATTGGTATTGGTGAGTACCAACAAATAGGGCACCGATACCATTTTGAGAGACAAAAGTTTACTCAACTATTGTCACCGATTCAAGGTAGGCAATAAAAAGTCTTTTTCCTGCTTCTCAAAGGTAGGCAGCAGCTCGACAAAACCATGATGGCTATTATTTTACATCCAAGTAGTATGCAGTTCTTCATATATACACACACATCAATTTTACACAGAATGTATCAGTATCGGCCAATACTGAACAGCCAGGTATCAGGTATCAGTATCGGGGCCAAAAAAAATGGCATAGGCGCAACACTACTTTATTGATCACATACTAAAGAAATTAACTCTCTGCATTTTACCCATCCCCTTGGGGAGCAGTGGCCTGCCATTGTGTGGCACCCGTGGAGCAGTGTAGTTCTAAGTGTCTTGCTCAGAGACCCAGAGTCCTGACTGTGAGGATTGAACTGGGTACATGGAACGTTCTCAGAGCACGAGTGCGCTGCTCTAACCACAAGGCCAACACTCCCCAAAATATGATCTCTCTTTTTAATTTTAATCAGAACTCTGGCTGCAGCATTTTGGATCAGCTGAAGGCTTTCAGCTACAGTTTGTTGACTTTTTAGTAAAGAATTACAATAGTCCAGCCTTGAAGTAAGAAATGCATGGACTGGTTTCTCAGCCAGGTTTGTTGAAACAGAGACAAATCTAAAGGTTGCAGGACACTTCCCTCAAGAAATGGCATTTAATACCACTGCTTCAACTGGTTCTGCTTTACTGTCACTTTAGGGATTACTGTCCTGTTCAGCAAAAGTAAATTCTACAGGAATGTCATTGAAATAAAGTGATTTAGTGTGTTTCCATGTCAAGTGCCAAGATTTAGATGAGTCCTTTTAAGTGATATACATATACGGTGCATAGAAATACAACAGAATTCTCTTCCCTCACACATACTGTTTTGTTTTAGAGCTGCTTTTCTTTTTCTGGCTACCAGCAATTAATTTTAATCTGCTCGCTGGAACGGTTAAACTAAACAAAAGAAGAAAAGACGCACATACACAAACACACAAATCTCAGAGCTCAATAAGGCACGGTGGTCAAAGGGATAATCTACCATCCGTTAGCTAACAGGCTTTTGCCTCAGTGCCGTTCGGAGCCTGCTTTCATGTTGCATTACGAGGCAAGTTCTTTTTTTCCAAGCAAACAGAAAACAATGGAGCTCAAACAGATGTTTGGCTTTATTCCACTGAACCCCCCTGCCCCAAGGGTCTTCCACCTGAATTAATTTCCTGTACTAAACAACAAAGTGGAAGTTTTTCACAGATCGACTGTATGTGCCACTCACTAACGCCACGTTATTCCTCTCTCCCACACCGCCACTCATCAGTGTAATGGAAAATAAACGAAGTACTTGATCTTCGGTTAGTGAAAAAACGTTCCAACACCTTTTATTGTGAGCACCTACTGATTGCTAAGGTCCTTTCGCGAGTGCACAATTAACAGAAGGGTGGGCTGATGAAGATTGTACAATGAAAAGTGCCAGTTAGTGGGAGGAACGGTTGAATGGACATAACCTGGTCTCCAGGTTTATAAGTGGCTGAATGTTACCGTCTATTGCATTATCTTTTTTTTTTTGTGCTCTGAAAAGTGTCTACCACTTCTGGTTTGTTTTTTTTGTCAAAGATAACCCAAGTTGAAACAAACATTCTCATTTATCCAATCCCTTTTGGCAATTTTGAGAAAAGGAGATTGCTAACTAAACCTTGTTGTTTTACCACTTTTATCTCACCGCACAAGTGTCCCTTCATATACATGCAAGTTCTAGTTGATGATTCCTAAAATCTGTGTGAAACAGGTGGTAACATATGGTAGATGTTGGAGATGGGCCTGTTTTTCAGTGTAGTCCTGTTTCTCTGACTATGAGTGACTGGATATGCTCTCTTTATCCTCCAACATGGGAGCTGACTGGTAACTCGTCTGCTTGGCTGTGTGTTTACTGTACTGGGCTGCCTTTTACAATTGCCTTTATTATCTCTGCTTCTTTTTCTATGTCTGGTTCTGCTGGAGGTGTCTTCCTGTTAACAGGGAGTTTTTCCTCTCCACTATCGCTACAAGCATGCCTAGTGTGAGGGTTTGCCTTCGAATAAATGAGTCGATGCAATCAACGGGTCTCCAATAGATAGAAAACGTTGAATCAATGTGACTGGATGATCTGGTTGAACTGTAAAATGCCTTGAGATGACATGATGTGAATTGGAGCTATAGAAATAAACTGAATTAAAGTTGAACTGAATTATTCAAATGTATTTCTTGTGAAACCACATTTATGTCACACACAGAGCTGACAGAAAGCTGGATTGTGGTTGAAGTCTTTTTGGTAATTTGTTTTTAGGTACACCGCTGTTTTCCTGTCTCGCTGTTCTCCCAGTTCATGGTCGCGGCTTTACAGTCAGGAGAAAGGAAAAGAAAAGATGCTGAACAGGCAAGAGGGGGCTTTTATCTGTGCATTGAGAGCTGAGGGGTTTAAGGGGAAAACTCCTTCTGTTATGCAACCTTAATTAATGAATTAGATAAATAAAAACAATCCACGGGACTTTTCTTCCAGGTTTAAAGATGTTTCACTTCCCATCCAGGGAGCTTTTTCAATTCAAATGTCAGACAAAGCATAGAGTTGCTTTATACAGTAGCCCAACAAATCCTTTTTCTTCCTTAGAAAACATGCAAATTGAAACGTATGAACGGGTCCACCCCTTTAAAATGGGGGTCTAATCCAAAACGAGGCTTTGTTGGGCTACTGTAAAAAGCAACTCAACACTATATCTGACATTTTGAATTGAAAAAGCTTCTTGGATTGGAAGCGAAATGTCTTCAAACCAGTGTGCGAAATACCTGTCAATATTTTGGGGGGGTCCCTATCTCGCGATTGTTGCGCAATACCAATAAAGTTTTTCTCAATATAACATTACAATGTCAAAGTCAAAGTCAGCTTTAATCGAGAGGACGTTTCTCATTCACCAACAGTGAAACCGATAAAGTGCACAGGCACAACAGTTCCTAATACTACAATTTAAACATTCAATTTCACTATAAAATATAAAATGTACAATAATATAAAATTTACAATACTTATGCTAGTGCAAAAAGGCAGATGGGAATGGCAGCAGAAAAATTATTATTATTATTACCAATTATGTAAGATATAGTGTAACAGTAACAGTGCAAAAGACAACACTAAGACCACAACCAAACACAGGACAATTTATAAAATAGCCTTTTAAGTTATAATCGACCAAAGATGCCTCGGCTGGACTTCTTGTGGTTGCCGTCCTGGTTTCCAGGAAGAAGAGAGGCGATGTCCTGCTTTAATCCAGTTTCCGACGAGTGGAACTGGGCTGAATTTGTCCAGAGGAGGTCCGCTGAGGTCAACAAACAGAAATGAAGACATGCTGTTTTGACCCAATCTGTCTGGTTGCCCGAGTTAACTGCGGAAAAGCCTCGTTCGCACTCAGCTGAAGTGGGGAGATGCGTGCGACTTGCTATGCACAGTCTTTCCAATGTTTTCTCCGGTGCAGTGCCCTGTAGTTTCCAGTCTCGAAACTGCTCCACG
>NW_015150511.1:1644032-1646505 GCF_000732505.1 Cyprinodon variegatus
ATGGATGGATGGATGGATGGATGGATGGATGGATGGATGGATGGATGGATGGATGGAATAGATAGATATAAGTACATGTTGCAGTATCTATAACAACCCAAACACAGGATTTCAGAATTAGACATCCCCAGTTATTAATTTCATACACTTTCCAAAAGTAACGCAATAGTTACTTTTACTACTAACTAGTTACTTTTATTGTGGAGTAACTCAGTTACTAACTCAGTTACTTTTTGGGAGAAGTAACAAGTAACTATAACTAATTACTTTTTCAAAGTAACTTGCCCAACACTGTCCATGAACCCCAGTTAGTCACAGTCAGAGAAACAGGACTACACTGAAAAACAGGCCAAGCTCCAACATCTAGAAACAAAGGTGTTATTTCTGAAAAAAAGGCTTAGTTGGTGTGGCATATAGTGAGATGTGTGCTATAGTCTGTAAAATACAGTTTATGTATCAAAGTTGAACCCTTTTATCATATAATCAAACATTTAGAAACAATATTTACATCTATTGCATGTTAGTTAGATGATTGAGAACAATTTATTAACCTTACGTCGGAATATTGCAACATGTCAGCTGTGAAATGTTTGTAGATTTTCATCAGGGTGTCTGCCTCACGGACTAAAACTGGTAGTTGGTTCCACATGAGAGGAGCCTGAGAACTAAAAGATCTGCCTCCCATTCTACTTTTTGAATATCTAGGAACCACTAGTAAACCTGCAGATTGAGAGCGAAGTGCTCTGTTAGGAAGATGAGGAACAATCAGATCTCTGATATCAGATGGAGCTTGGTTATTCAGGGCTTCATATGTTAGAAGGAGGATTTAAATTCTATTTAGGATTTATCAGGAAGCCAATAAAGAGAAGCTTTGATCAGCTGAATCCAAAATGGCTCCATTTAGGTTCTACAACCAAATTATTAACATTTATCAGAAAGATGGCATAAAAGCAGACAAAAAAAGTTTTCTGTATTAATATTTCAAAGGCTTTTGAGGTTAATGCATACCCCGTATGCAGTAGTACTCTTAGCTCTTCACCCACTGTTATCTTTGATGCCTTTGAAGCTTTGCACTTACCTGCCGTTTTCAAATCTTCAACCCAACAGACCCTTCGATTCTTGCCGCCCGACAACTTTATTTTCCGAATCCACGTCTGTCTCGGAAAAGCCAGAAGCTGCAAATGCCGTGTTTGGAATTGCGCATGCAATAATGGACTGGGATAATGGCCCTCAAATGATGCAGAGAGAGCATATTTGTGACTATGTAGCCATTTGATAAAGAGGGGTAATGATGGCCGGGGGCGATGGCTGCGAAAGTGCATATGCAGCTCCAGAACATCCACTTCTGGACATTTGGATGGATGCTTTTAGCTCTGTGTGAGCGTGAGCCTTAATGCATGAAAACTCCTTCATCTCCCTCTTTGTTTTTCTAACTCATCCCTTGGGGCAGCAGGGGGGGTAGCTTTGCACTGACTCTTTTCCCCTATCTGGATAAAAAAAAAGAGCAAAACTTGCAGTAACTCGACACCCCGCTGATTAAATCTGTGAAACAAACTCGGACAGCTGGCTTTTATTTTTGCATTCGTCTCAGTTTCACCAGGCCTTCTGTAATTGTGTATTGTGACTCCAAAGGGAGGTGGGGGGGTGAAGGCTGTGGACCTCAACCAGAGAAGGTAAAAACAAACTTGTAATAACAGTGTGACCTTTTATGTAACGGCTTTCATATTGCTGCAGGAACGGTGAGGAGGAGACAGGAAAGACCTGCTATAACAAAAGGCCAATTCTTGCTGCAGTGCAAATAAAGCATTTTTTAAATGTGTGGTGGCCTTTTGCTTTCTGTGTGATGTACAAATGTTGAAGTTTCTTTTCTTTCTGAAGATCTGGGGTTGTGCACAAACCTTCCGCTGTGAGTGTTTGCTCTAACCGAGGCCTTTTGTTTACCTCGGCTGTGGCACTCGGCCTGTGACTCTGCAGAACATCCTGTGCACTTGCTGTTTTGGATTTGTTAGGTAAAGAGGCTTTACTCTGCCGTTATCAACCCCACTGAACCTCTCCAGTGGAGTGCTATCACACACACCTGCATACACACTTACATATTAGCTTATTTTAGCCTTTCAGGTGCTTAAAATTGACTGTACTCATTTTTTTATTAATTTAAATGGCTTAAGTGTAACCATCATTAATTTCAATTCAATTCAGTTTATTTCTATAGCGCCAAATTCACAACACATGTCATCTCAAGGCACTTTCCAGTTCACCAGATCATCCGCTCCAGCCAGTGAACAATACCTCCTAAACGACCGACTCTTAACAATCATAGACAGGTTTCAGGTATTACAGGAGACAATCTCCCCCTTAATGGCAATCCCCCCTTTAACGACCGACCCCTAGAATCATAGACAGGTTCAGGTATTACAGGCTAACGATGGAACTAAACGACCCATTCATCGGTTACCATTGCATGTTTCCAAGC
>NW_015150511.1:1646772-1648662 GCF_000732505.1 Cyprinodon variegatus
TAGGCTGGGTTTTTCTCTCTCTCTCTCTCCCTTCCAACCTTCTGATTGAGCCACCGTCACAGAGAGAGCGTCCAGACGATATGCGCACGTCTCCCGTCTTTGTGGGCCGCCGCTGACCTCTCCAGCCCGCCATGTGGTATTTTTGTTTGTTAGCCTTTGTTTTTTGCTGATTTTTTTGTAATTTTGACCTGGTGGGACCAGTTGTCCTGTTTTCGTTCTTTTTTTATTTTTATTAGGGTTTTAATCGTTAGTTCGTTGCTAGCAGAGGCTTCGACGGCCCTGTATAGGGTTGGCCCTCTGCTGTAACGTTTTGTTTCTTTGGATCGGCTCACCAGGTCCAACTTTCTGTTCATACTTTGGGTTTTTTTTCCCCTCTTAGAGTTTTTTTTTTTGGACACGGGGAACTGGGGAAAAATCTGACTCTCTGTTTTTTTTTTGTCGCTTTGCAGAAAAACACAACAACTGATCTAAAAAGAAGTTCCAGAGATTAAGAATAAAATAATTCTTTTGAACATGTTTGTCTCGTGTCCTCAAATATGTTGCGGCCTGCGTGGTCGTAAAACGGCTCCAGACAGATTTATTTTTTGTTTTTTGGTCCAATATGGCTCTTTGAGCAGTTTGGGTTGCCGACCCCTGGACTAGACTCTCCTAAGTTTTAAAAGAACAGCAGCTGTTTTTGGTAATTTTGGTGTAACCAGGAAAAGGGAAAGTCCAGGGAGTCAGAAGTTCAAGGAAAACATTTTTTTTTGCTTTTATTTTGTCATTTGGTTAAAAGTAAAAATGCAATATCTGACTGACATAATACATAAAACGTTTAATTTAAATTAATGAATTAATTTAGTGTGTGTGAATGTTTGCAGCCTGCTTACCGCTGAATGTCCTCCAAACACAGCTCAGGTGTGAAGAGGCTACGGGGTCGGGGTGTTTCTGTCTGACAGGAGGCACGGCGGGCTCAATGTGACCCAGCAGGTTTGGCAGGAACACATTTAGCTTTGTTTTGCACCCAGCCTAATGAGCCTCCATGTATTCAACTCAGGCCTGCTTAAGATTTATTTAGTCCCCTTGAGCAGCATTTCAGCGTATCTTCTGTTTCACTTAATTATTGCATTTACCTTTGCCAATGACTTAGTGGATAAACAAAGCGATTAAATTCATATCTCCTCAAGAAAACTTCTGCAACTGTAGAAAATAAAAAAAAAGTCATAGTTTATCATTTTATCTTCTTCTGCAGTCACATAATATTAACCTTATGAAATTTTCTAGGATATATAATTAACACTTGCTGTGACTGATATCTGTAAAATTTACAAAGATTTAACAGTTAAAAATAAATTGAAATTTCTGTTTTATTTTAAAGACAACAAAGAAAACTAACAAAATCGATGTTGCAACTTATTGTCCTTGGAGGCTGTGAAGAAAGCAGCTGAAACACTGAATTTTATTTTAGCAAATATATATTTGTATCATGAGCAGTGATGGGAGTAACGGCGTTGAAAGTAACGGCGTTACTAAAGCCGCTACCTTATTACTCTTACTGTAACTATAACGCAGTTACAATTGCCGATACCCCGTTACTGCGCGTTACTCAGGTTGCGCAATGAACCTTTTTTCATGATAGGACTCGTGCGCGCGTCATGAGAGAGGGGAGGATGGAGAGTGAGGAGGACTCCAGCGGCAAAATAGCGCTTTCCAGATGGAAATACTGGTGTTACGTCGAGCTGCGTTTCCCCATCAGATACGGTTTCCCCTGCATCTCCGCACAGCGCGGCGGCACGATTCACCGCGCACGCGACAGGAAACGCGCATGCTCGCTAAAGGCGCGCAACAGTCGCTCTGTTAGCCTATATGGAGAAAGGGAGAAAGATGGATGGATGGATGGATGGATGGATG
>NW_015150511.1:1649466-1654203 GCF_000732505.1 Cyprinodon variegatus
ATTAGACATCCCCAGTTATTAATTTCATACGCTCGCAAAAGTAACACAATAGTTACTTTTACTAGTAACTAGTTACTTTTATTGTGGAGTAACTCAGTTACTTTTTGGGAGAAGTAACTAGTAACTAAATACTGAAATGTGTTCTAAGCAATGTGATCAACAAGTGATATAAAATCAAAGGCCATGATCTCTTAAGATCGTAAATAAAGAGTGCGCTAAACTACTTGTGGAGTTGCAGATTGCAAGAATGGTTTTAAACGCATAAACAAGGATTTTGGTTGAATGACTGTCTATCAACACTGAGACTTTAAAGATGGGAGGAGAATTTAGCCAATAAGACAAATGGAGCTTTCATTTTTTCGACAGCAAGTCTCCTGAATTGTTTTTATTAACTAACGTAAAAAAATATTTTATCGAAACGTTCAACTGAATCAAAAAATGCACCACAGCAACCGCCTTAGCAACCAAACGCTACGTTTGATCAACATGTTTGCTGTTATCTGCAATGACACAGGGATATGTAGCTAAGCATTCCTCTCATGAGGGGAGCGGGCTCTTTGAGTGGCCAAAAAAAAACCTAAAAATGTTCTTTGTCTGACAGGCGTCAAACTCTAAAACATGGGCGACTATAATTAAATGGACGCCACTTCACGAATTCCAAAAAAAGCTAAAAATCAATCCACTGGACTTGGTTTCCAAAGTTGTAGACGTTTCGCAACGTCTACAACTTTGAATTGAAGAATTAAGCTTTTTCAATTCAAAGTTTTGGCTTAGAAAACATGCAAACTGAACAGGATGAGTGAGTCCGCCCCTTTGGAACTGTCATCGTTTTGTTTCTTTGTTAGCCTTTATTACCGGATACCTGTCTATGTCTCTGAAACCGAGTCCTTAGAGGGAATTGTTAGCCTGGCTGAGACAGGCGAGGCGTTTTATTTCCTTGTAAAGCCGGTCGTACGCTGTGCGATTTTCTGGGCGATTTTCCGGTCGTGCAAGAATTTTTTGATCGGCCCGACTTTCAGCCTGATTGTGCGTCATGTTGTACACAGGGGGTAACGAGGGGCGATCAGCCTCCCGATCAGGAACCATGAGGTCCCGACAGTCATGGGCAAATCGCTCAGTTGGCATGCGCAAACAAGGATTCCTCTTTTTCTTCTTCCTCCCGAGCTTCATATTCCTCTTCTACTCGTTTGGCTTCTGGATAAATGAGCCTGAGTAGCGACATCTCACCACGGAGCTGAGTCCGACGTGGTTTTTAGACGTACAGTGTGAGCAGGTAGATCGCATCAGAGCATTGGGCCGAACATAAATCGTGAGCTGTGAACTCACACTGCAGGGTTTCGTCGTATTAAAGCGTTGGCTGCGTGCAATGATTGAAAAAATCGCACAGTCTACGCCCGGCTTTAGGGGATGAGGGTTGCGATGATACCTGGAAGGAATCAAGTCAATTGCTGCATTGTAGGTTTTTGAATGCTGAAATCTGAGTCCAACCCCTCTGTTTAAGGCTGTTTTTTTCTGTCTTAACATTAAAAGGTAACAAGGAACTCAAAGGACCCCCATTCCAAAGGGGGGGACCTGCTCATGCGGTTCAATTTGCATGTTTCTAAGCCAAAACAAAGTGTTTTTAGTCCAAGCTTCAAACTAGACGCTATTTCTGACTCTATGAATTGAAAAAGCTTCCTGGATGGGAAGTGAAACGTCTTCAAACTTGGAAACAAAGTCCAGTGGATTGTTTTTTAACTTTTTTTGGAATGACTAAGAATCTTCACCTGCATATCCACTTTACGAAGTTTCATCTAGTTCTTCCATCTTGGCTAGTCAATGTTCTGGAGGGAAACTTTCGGCTGTGAAAAAAGAGCGTTTTTCTTTAAATACTACAGTATTTCAGCATACTTATTTAAGTATTACAGTATACATATGACAGAAGAGCATGTTTAATGAAATGTTAAGAAAGAGGAGTGGATTCATTTGCCCCTCCCAATGAAAGCTGCAATTTGCAAAGGACATAACACAGATGGCATGTATGAAAGGACAAGATGGAGGCAGATAGATGTTAAAGGACCTGTTTATGAGATGAAAAAATCACAGAAAAGCTTCTGGTTACAACTATTCAATAATAGTGTTCTAATTCCTAACAGAAGGATCCATCAGAAAGGTATTTTTTAAGCTTCCCAGAACAAACAAAATCATTATTTTTAATGACTTGTTCCTTTTCTTTAGCTGAAGACGATATTATATTGTGTTGGGTTTCTTTGCCACTAGAAGAATTTTTTTTTCCACGACATAAGAGTAAACCAGAAGACAAGATCTTATAAGAATTTCAAATGTTTTAACCGATTGCCATATTAATATTTTCTTTGCAACGATTGACAGATGCCTGGCAGCAGCCTCTGCTAGTTTCGGCAGTGTGCTGGAATGATGCATCCTGATGCAACAAAAACATGTTTGTGGGATGGCTGCTCACAGGCCTGGTTCTGCTGGAGGTTTCTTCCTGTTAAAAGGGAGTTTTTCCTCTCCACTGTCGCTACAAGCATGCTTAGTGTGAGGGATTGCCTTTCAGCCAATGACTCGACGCAATGAACTGATTTTCCTTAGATAGAAAACTTTGAATCTATCCGACTGTATTATCTGGTGAACTGGAAAGATGTGTTGTGAATTAGCGCTATATAAATAGACTGAATTTAATTGAATAGTAGTTAATTAATGTGATATTTGCCAACAAATTGGGCAAAAAGAAAGAGTAAAACATTTAGAATCAAACCATACATCAGCAGGATATGGCAGCATATTTTATTTTATGTTTTAAAATGCTTTTCACAAAACTTTAGTGTCATTGTTTCATTTATTATTTGGTTTTAAATGTGTTAGCATTAAGATTAAAAGTCCAAACCGGATAAAGCGCCTGCCTGTGGTCTGCTTGGAACCCTTTCAGCCTAATAAAGTCGCCTCTTTACAGATGGTTCCTGTCAGTGTGCTCTCCTATGCACAAAGCAAAGGACACACAGCACATACAATATGAACATTTGCAGAGACCTCCAAGGTTCAAAGAAGACACGCATCAGTTCGATGATGGAGTGGAGGGGAGAAAAGCCAAAGCAGATGAGCCGCCTCCTCTCTGACAGGACAGAGTGGAGATGTTTCTGGCTGATTTGCACTTACCCGCTGACGGACATCTCTCTGGCACTTTCAGCTGTCATGAGCTCCAGCTAACAGCGAGGCTGTAATTGCCTGTTGCTAGCAGTAATGCCTAGCTGTCTCTGCAACGTTTACTTTTCATTATGCTGATGTATTCATCACAGCCCCCTTTTTTTTGACCTTATCAATCATAGTTTAATTTCCTACGGACTTCTTTTTAATTACAGCTGTTTCTCTTCCGCAACTTGTTCCCTCCAGGGGTTTATTTTAGACTGTAGCAACCAGCTTGGTTAGAGGTGTCACCCACCAGCGCTTCAACAGTGGCATATTGTTACCTGGTCAGAGATTAATCCACCGTTATAGCGCCTGTGCCATGCTCAGAGCCTCAAGTCAAATCCACGCCTCTCACCTTAATTGGCAATGAAATGGCGGAGGATGGCCCAGTGACCGGGAGCTCGCTGTAAAGGGCATTGCTGCTCCAGAATTCACTTTTCAGCTGTCACACAACCTGATTATATTAGCCTGGACGCGAGTAATAACTGTATTCCTATGATTAATTTGATTTGAGGTGCAAAAATGATTCTCTGGCCTGTGGAAAAGTGAAATCAGACAGGTACGAAAATGTATGAATGGTTCATTTGATTAATTTGGCAGCCACATGGGGAATAATATGAAGCAATTTAAGGTGTTATTTGGGGAAATACACCAGCTTTTCACTGCAAATTCTGACAGTTATCCCTGAATATCCAGCTATTTTCATACAGTAAATTCCTCAACATGTTAAAAAACGGTAAAAGGTCCAAGTACGTTAGCAACTGCTCCGATCTACAGTATGTTCCAAATGTTTTCATACCCTCTGAATAGTTCTAAAATGAATCACATTAGAACAACCCTAAGCTTTAATGTTCTAGGTATGTTTATGTCATAGACCAACATAAAGTCAGGAGTAACTGTGAATTGTTATAAGATATGTGATTATAAAATATTTTTCTCCCTGTTGCTTTAATAGCTGTTATGCAATGAATTTCTGTTGTAACTTTATATTATTTAGTCAAATAACCTTTAAACAAACAGATAACGCTGAACACATAAGGAATTAATTCACAACTTCCATTCAAAATGTAAAAAAAAATATTAACAAACCTCATTAAAATACAAGAGAATTTATTCAATGATATCACAGTTCAGGATGGATTTAATATTTTGGAACCAATGTTTATCTTGAAGGGTATGGAATGTGGTTACATAAGCTGTTAAGTAATTTAGAGCAATTGTGATGTGTTCAAACCAATTCACAATGCAAATCCTATACTGTAGGTAAATTGATGTATTTGGAAAATTAGATTTTATTATATAATTTGCTTGATATTTCTCTCCAGTATGGTGTCATAGCCAAAAAGGAACAGATCAGATGAATCTACTATGATGAGAAAGAGCAGAAGAATGCTGAAAATGGTCTCTATGTCCTCCAGCAGTCTAAGCATATAGCAGCATAACTATAGAGATAATTAAGGATAAGCCTAGCCTTAAAAGTAGACAGGGTGTCTGCCTCACGGACTAAAGGTAGTTGGTTCCACAGGAGAGGATCCTGATAACTAAAAGATC
>NW_015150511.1:1660984-1662009 GCF_000732505.1 Cyprinodon variegatus
AATAAAGCTAGAAAACAAGGGAAAACCTGGCTAAACTTGAAACTGAAAACTTAGAGAAAAACAACAGAACCAAGATTGTTTCAATAGTTGTATTAACCATACATGTAAACAGAGTTTTTTGGGGCCCCAGTAAATTGGGGCCCTAGGCAGCTGCCTAGTATTGCCTAATGGTAAATCCTCCTGTGCATGAGAATAGGAGCCACCATTAACTGGATGAGAGGAAAGGGGGGCCTCAGACCACTAGGTCGTCTGACCTGTCTACTGAAAAAGGCCAGGTGTGTCCCTTTTGTCCAACTGAATAGATTTCATAGGAACTCTGAACAGGGTAATATTCAAGTCCAGAGATTTTAGAAAGGTGGTCGGGGCTAAAAAACAAGACTGATTAAAAGAGGAGGAGGAGTTTGGCTCAGCAATATAACCGTATAACTACAATGCTGTTATATTTTCTAATCCAACTAGCCTCTGATTTTGGTGACACTAGCTATTTAAATTGATGTAGTTGCAGCTCAACAACAGCAACACGTTTTTATGCAATATTAGCTCTTCTGGATTGTTTGAAATCACATGTTTTTGTTGCTGTCAGGTTGATTTTAATGACAGCTAATGCATGGTTGAAGATGTCTGCAACAATAGCTGCTTGATTCAAGCCTGGAGAGAGTCCACTTCTTTCTCCTGTCACTGATTGGCCAGTAATTATTGTTTTTGCTCTTTATTCTTGAATCTCAGGAGAACCACAAATTACAGCTTTGCTTTGTCATTAATGATCCTTCAACTCCTACCTGACATGTACACAGAGTCAAACTGAATTCTTTTCTTTTTTCTGTTTTAGTATATTAACACAATACGGGTGAAAATATTCCCCAGCAGTTATTTTGTTTATTTTACACCTTATTAGCTAGAAGTGAGTAAATGTTATAAGTATTGTATGACACATAATCTAAGAATAAAGTGTTTTAAAACATGAATCCTAGCGCTTAGATAAGTACCTGTTTAACTTAACCTCTTACACCCTCAGGGGGTATAAA
>NW_015150511.1:1664719-1665824 GCF_000732505.1 Cyprinodon variegatus
TAAAATTACGAGGTCACGTAGCAGCTGGACCCACCGGTGAGTCCGTAGGGTTCTAGGGGTTAAGGTGTTTTTTAAAACAGCTGAGAAAAGAAAAACAAATAAAGGTCTTAGTTGAATTAAACTTCCTCTAAATGTTTGCTGAAGCGATCGTGTTTTATTTTCATTTAACCACATTTTATCTGTTTATGATGGTTAATAATGTCCACATTAAAAACATGTTGATTTGGATTTACTGATGAACAGGAGTAAAAGTCAGCTGGTTTGGTCAGGCAACGCATGCAAAGGTTATAGTTCTCCCCTTTTGGGACTTTGAGTTTTTGGTTTTCAGTTATCAGTCATTCTGTTTTGTTGATCTCTGGTTTATTTTCCATTTAATGTATGTTGAAGCTTTCTTTGGTTGCTCTCTGTCGCCACCTTGTGCCTGCCTCCTTCTCCTGGCTCCCTTCTGGTCTCTTCTATCCACACCTGCTCCCAATCTGCTAATTAGCCTGGTCTTTGTTCAATTTCCCATTTATACACCTCAACAGAGCTTAAGTTGCTCAACAGAGAGCAACTTAAGCTTTTTTACTCCAGTAAAAGTGTAAAAGTACCATTTTTAAAACTACTTAAAGTATAAAAGTACAAATAATGCAGAAGAAAATGTTAAGGACAGAAGCTTTGCTGCTCTACCCGTTTAAAGGAACATTTTTCTGCAATTCTGGATGATAACTTCCTTAGACTTCATTTTCTTAGTTTTTTAACGGTAACAGTGGCAAATTTGCATCATCTTGAAAAACGAATTATTTTGGTATGTGGTGAACAAGTAAGGGCAGCACCGATTCGAACCACAAAGAAATTGTCTGAATGAAACAATTTTTTTAAATGCCAACAGGCCGTTATGAAAAGCCTAAATGAAACAAAAGTAACACGTCTATTTTTAAAATGTAAAGATTAGAAGTAAAAAGTTGTCTAAAAAAAGTAATTACTCTAGTAAAGTCTAGATAGCCAACATTTCTACTAGGGATGCACGATATTGGGATTTTGTCCGATATCCGATATGCCGATATTTTAAAACTCATGTAGCCGATAACCGATATCGATACCGATGTTAAAGCTGGACAAAAAT
>NW_015150511.1:1667389-1669090 GCF_000732505.1 Cyprinodon variegatus
ACTCAAGTACGGAAAGTGAGTACTTTTGCCATCTCTGAAGCTCACTAGTTTCTTTCTGTCTCCACAGTGAACAAACACAAGCCGTGGATCGAGACTTCGTACCATGGCGTGATCACTGAAAACACTGATGTGGTTCTGCTGGACCCTCCGCTGGTGGCGCTGGATAAAGATGCCCCCGTCCCTTACGCAGGTATTGCATCTTAAACAGTCTACTTTAGCGTGATGAAAGCAACTGGCAAGCTTGGATGATGTCAGCCATTTGGGTTAAATGTGCTGAATTATCTTCTTCAGATTCACTTTATTTGGTTTCACCTTGGGCTGTCCTGTTTCCATTTCTTTTTTCACACCGGACTTTTGTTTTTTTTCTTTTTTCGAGTGGAAAGTTGCACATAAAAGCCCCTCTGTTTAAACAAGGATGCTGTGAATAAAGAAAAGGGGGGAAGCTTCGTAAAACCGGATTAGATTCTTCGCACTTTGAGCTCCTTCCAGCTCATCTAAAGGGTGCCAGCTCTCTGAGAGGACATCCGCTGGAGGCTGTTGGCTAGCCCAGTCCTCCTCTTCTCCCGCCAGGCTGCTAATGTGGCCGAGGCTACAGCAGGGGGGGCCTGCAGCAGAGGGCTGAAGCTCACTCACAGAAACCCTCAAGCTAAGCTGGATGGTTGGGTGGATGGTTCACAGATTGATAGTTGAAGTGAGGGAGAGAGTGTGCAGTTTGTGAAAATATATTGTGGTTGCCATGTGTATATACACCTGTGGGTGTGAGTGTGTAAGTGTGTTGGGTTGTGGCGTGGGGGGGTTGCTGGAATGGCCACCCCCACAGGGAGAAAGAGAGAAAATGATGAGGTAGCTGGGTAAAAGCCGGCTGACCAGCACATGCCCGCCAGCTCTCCATTGACTGATGGAGTCACATGGATACATGCACGGCTGCACACAAGCATTTACTCCCACACACGGAGTTCAGGTTTTGCACGTAGACATTGATGGAATTCCAATGTGAAATCTGTGGGAGATATTCCCCGATAAATTATTAAGATGCAAGCAAACAAGGTTAGTTGTTGCTTGGCGCTGAGCTCCTCACCTTAATTTTCAGCTATGGCAATTAACCATCTCTCTTTCCACTCTCTTGAGTTCCCCCTCATCATAACTTCCGAAACGTATTTCCGAGCAACCTAAGCAAACCAAACATTACTGTCGATGCAACTTCATATGTATTTTTCTTGCTCAGGTGGTCAGAGTTATTCAGTAATTACCTGAAGGAAGTCAGGAAGGTCTCTCTCTCTCACTCTCTCTCATATATATATATATATAATTCTGTGTGAAAAAAAAATCCTGATCATTCTTTAATAAGATCCTCGTCAAACGGACTTGAAAGGTTTTTTTTTTTCAAGAGACAGAGGACACTTTTTGTAATGCGTATTACTAAGGTTATGCTGGCCCAGTATGCCGAGCTATCACAACACCGGAACATTCACAGAGTTCCCCTCAGCGTCTCAATCTGAATTTGACCAGCGATCCTCACTGGTCTGAAACAACAGAAAATGTGGCAGAGTTGAGACTGAAACTTTACTAAAAGCGTCACCAGCCTTCATTTTGGCCCCAAAGCAATAGCCTCGTGAGACGATCCTGATCTCACCAGTTTTCAAGGTTTCACTCGCTAATCAGTCTGGAGACTCTCCGTTAAAGAAAATTTGGAGCCGTTCA
>NW_015150511.1:1671990-1673517 GCF_000732505.1 Cyprinodon variegatus
CTCTAGTAAACCTGCAGATTGAGAGGGAAGTGCTCTGTTAGGAACATAAAGAACAATCAGATCTCTGATATAAATGTAACATAGTTTGGTCATTTACTGCTTTATGTGAAAAGGAAGATTTAGAATTATATCCTGATTTAACAGGAAGCCAAACGGAGAAAAGCTAAGATAGGAGGAGAATATATATTTATAGTTTGCAGAGAACTCTCTCTTCTGTGTTATGGATTACCTAAAGGCGTTTGACTATATTTTGTGTACTTACTGATGGTCTTGGACGAGATAAATGAAGATTTTGGTCATTTTTGAATAAAAAAAAACTTTTTAAAAGTAAAATATAAAAGGTCAGAAATACCCACTGTGATAAAATCAATATTCACACAGGTTGGACCAGCTTTTTAAGATGATTTGTGGATCCTTGCTGTTCAGAGAGCTTGCAAAGTGCCGGGCTGGCAAGGTTAATCGGCAAGAGCTTTCTTAAGTGCTGGTACTTGGCACAGGTCAAATGATTGTCAGTCACTTCTAATATTTTATTACCAGCATGTCTATTGACACTGACAGCTTTTCATTTTCCTGCAGAGCAACTTATTGTTAATGTGTCAATCCCTCAGCTTTACCAGTCCCCAGAGCTCTGTGGTTTTTGCTTGGACAAGCAAGCGAATGTCTCACCCCTCAAAACACATACTCAATCAGCTGTGAGTGGAAAGGTTCACAAAATCTCCAAAACACACACATACTCCGATACTCGCACTCCACTAACAGTCAACCGTTTTTTTTTTTTTTTTTATTTTGCATAGGCAAATACCTGCTTTTGCTTTATTTGTTTGGCTTTTATTATTTAATGATCTTCTCTTCACTGGAAAAAATCTTAATCTAGATAAGTCATTTTTCCTAATACAAGTGCGATTATTGTTGAATTGAGGAGGTAAGTGAAACTATTTGCCATTGGAACAAGACAATTTACATTTAAAATAAGAAAAACCCTGTTTCATTGTCTTATTTCAAGTGTATATCATCTAATTTCCTTATTCTAAAAGTAAAAATCCTCATTCCATTGGCAAATCCTCTTATTATTCTGCTCAAATTAAGGGTAAATGCCCTTTATTTAAGACATTTTGACTTACTTCTAGATCGTTTTTGCAGTGTTTGTAACTTTGCCTCTAAAGATGTTGATAAAATCCAATAATCTCTTGCCTTAAGAGAATCAGACAGCCTCATTTTAATGAAAAATCTGCTGGTAAGAACTAGAGTATCTGCATTATAGTAAAAAATGTACAGACGCTTTATGTACTTAAATACCAAGGCTTATTTTTACTTGGTTTGCTTTTACTTATACGTCAAAGTATGGAATAAGCAAAGTATAATTGCAGTAAATTTAAATATAACTCAAAAAACTAAAGTGTGAGCCACAAGCACAAGACTTTTATATTAGCATACTTTAAGCTTCACTAAATGGCCAATTTACTAACTTAGTGCGTAATTTTAAAAAAGTTCCAATGTTGAGAGGACCACGGCAACCAGACCTCTGAG
>NW_015150511.1:1676879-1678793 GCF_000732505.1 Cyprinodon variegatus
TTTCAACCGTTGCGTATATTAGCTGCGACACATGAATCAAGATGCTATGGCTGAAAAATTTTGATTGACAGATGACCGTTTATATACGATTGGCCGAATTTAGGTGTTCAGGCTGACGTAGAACTAACTGGACTGGATAAGATAACGAAAAAGAAAAACAGATTTTAAGACAAGATGTTTTTAAATAGAAATTTTAGAACTTTTCGGACAATATGATCTAATAAAGAGTGCATTGGTATACATGTTTAAGCCAGAAAGATTTGACATTTAAATGTGACTTCCCTGCGACTTTAACTTGAGTCCAAAATAAAAGTTTTGTAATAGCAAAACTATGTCTTAGTTTTATGTTAATTGGTTTCCGCATTAAAATAAAGATCTTGATTGAAAAATTAAACCTGTTCCTTAGAGTTTGAGCTTTATATATATATTAAACACTGATTAGAGAAATGAGCAAATCCTATAAGGAGTACGTTTTGTTCTGTTGTTGTAAATGAAGTTGTAAATCAATAAAAGTTCCCTAAAGAAATTATTTAAAACCATTCCTCAGTTCAAAGCTTTAGATATTACTTTCAAAACTGATCATGCTGTGGTACATTTTTAAAGAGATATTTTAAAGAAAATAAAACGTTTCACAAGGCAGAGAGAACCTTAATCCATGTGTTCCCCTCTTCCTCCTGATCTAACCACAGCGCAGCTTTCTTTCAGCCGCTTTGCTTCCAGTTTGACCTCCACCTTCCTTCCTGTCTGCTCGCACGCCGCTCTAAACCTTCAGATCATTTCCGCCTGTCGTATTTCATCCAGATCCCAAGAACTCAAACACAGAAGTGTGGCTTTCCTCATCCATTTCAACACTCCGAACTGTTCGAGGTGTTGCATCACGCCGCTGCAAATGACAGCTTGATATTTTTATGCACTGAATAGAATCGAATTAGATCTATTTTTGACTTATTTGTGACAAATCAACAGCAAGGTGAACCTGACAACAGGGAGGCTTAACTGCAAACACAGCATGCCTGTTTAGTCAGACTCCAGCACAGTATTATTCAGTGATGCTGCTATTCATGCAAATTTGTTTTCAGCAGCTTTTTGAGCTGATAAGCACAGACAGCATAATGACTATCTTCCTTCTGGCATTCAGAGGGCCTTATTCTTTGACTTCAACACAATGGAACTATCACTCTGCCATTGTTCACACGCTCAATTATTAATAAAGAACTGAATTGCAATCTGCTCCTTCAGTGAACCACACAGATGAGGGAAATAGTCTTTGTAATGAGTCGGGCGTTCTTTTTTTTCTTCATATTTTTAGCTTTTTCTCTGTCTTTTGATGAGTTCCACAGCAGTCATGCTGACTTTGCAGCACATTCTTTGCTCTTTCAAAGGAAGGCAGAGAAAAAATGAAAGGTTTTCTTGAATACCAGTAAGGCAAGTTCCCAGTTAACAACCTCCTTATTCAGCTTTGAAGGGAGCTTGATGATGGGGTGTTTGAATGACTACACTGAAGTGTGACCTGTCTGGAAGATGTCTTTTTCTTCTCTCCGATCTGCTGTTGACCATTTAGTTTATGGTGCAGGATGCTGACACTTAATGCTCTAGAGCAGGCATCCCCAAACTCGGTCCTCGAGGGCCGCTGTCCTGCAGGTTTTAGAGGTTTCCTTTCCAGCACAGCTGATTTTAACTGAAAGCTGATTAACAGGCTCTTGGTCTACTGCAATCATCATAATCAGCTGTGCTAAAGCAGTGAATCCTCTAAAATTTGCAGGACAGCGGCCCTCGAGGACCGAGTCTGGGGATGCCTGCTCTAGAGTCTAGACCAGCACATGTGATGCGTGTTTAGTTTTTCAGGATCTAGAGGTGTATCACAAGATCTACACTGCAAAAACGATCTAGAAATAAGTAAAAATTTCTTGAATT
>NW_015150511.1:1680068-1682485 GCF_000732505.1 Cyprinodon variegatus
ACCTGAAATGACTCATTTAATCATCCAAAACGTTATGGAACACATTAATTAACTGAAAAATGTTGCATAGTATGCCTTTAAGCCATCCCCCTTGCCTCCTCATGGTCAAGGCTCTGCGTACAGTGGGCACCCACTTCCCTGGGCGCACTTGGGCATTGCGTTTCATTACACGTTTCATTTTTACACCTGTATTCTGTCCATTTTATAGATTTAGAGAGCCTTAAGTTAACAGTGATAAAACCAAGTAACTTGCTCCCAGGAAAAAAAAAAAAACAAAGGAGATAGTCAAAGGATAAAAATTTTGGATTATCCAGAAAATCTGTAATAGGAGTTAAAGAAATCCATCTTCAATAGCAATGACCTAAAGGAGGTTGTTAGTCCATCATATAAGGATCTGATTCTGGACATTTGCTGCATATCTAAATCCTTATCTTTATTATTATAACCTTGTCACTGGAAAAACAATCTAGAAATAACTTAAAATGTCCTAAATTAAGTGTATTTACCCTTAATTTGAGTAGGTAAATCAGATAGAATGCCAATGGAATGAGTTTTTATACTCTTAAAATAAGATAATTAGATTATATGCACTTGAAATAAGACAATGCAATTGTTTTTTCTTTTTTTTAAGTGGAAGTTGTCTTGTTCCATTGGCAAAATGTCTCTTTTACCTCCTCAATCCAACACAAAATGCACTTATTTCAAGAAAAAATGACTCATCTAGATTTCGATTTTTTTTCCAGTGAAATCCCACCAGTGGCACCAAAAAAGTGCTGCAGAAGTCGTCATTTTTTAACCATTGATATGGCAGCATTTATGGCAAATAAATGAAAAGGTCGTCTGCAGACAAAGTATAAACCGATTTTAAGCATGACAGCATAGCTCATTTATGTTAGTTACTAATTAAGCTTAAGCAAAATAAAGTAAAAAAAAAAAAGGATGTTTTTAATGCTTATATTGCTAATTATACACTGATCTGTGATTATTTAAATTGCATTTTGCTGATGAAGATTCTCAGTCATCCAGGTCAGAGTCATTCCATAAAAGTTTAAAAACAATCCACTGGATTTGGTTTCCAAGGTTGGAAGACATTTTGCTTCCCCTCCAGGAAGCTTTCATTTCTTTCTCAGACATTTTAGGGGAAGCGAAACGTCTTCAAACCTTGGAAACCAAATCCAGTGGATTGTTTTTAAACTTTTACGGAATTAAATTGCTTCTTTGTTTGATGGTGAAAACACCAAAACCTAATTTCTTTTTAACATAAGGATCACATTTAAGCATAATAGATATAAGTTATGGCTCAGATAAACCTGAAAAGGTTTATTCTGCCCAAATTCTTCTGAACACTCTTTGCCATTTCTTATATATTTTGGAAAATAACATAAAGAAATATTTGGAGCTTTCCCTTAGTGTCTTTGTTTGTCTTGATCCGAATGAGTCGATTCTACAGTCTGCTTTAAATAGAGCGAGAGCAGAAAATAAATCTCATGCTGCCTTGGATTTAACAGCTTTATATGAATTTAATGCAAACTGTGAAAATAAGTGTGATGCTAATGATAAACACATGAACATTTGGTGAGTGTATTGTAAACACTCTGCACTAAAGCTGCATGTAGTGAGCAATAAAAATGGAAACAGTTCAGAAACGTACAATTTAACTCCATGTTTAAGAATAAATCAACCATATATTTTTTTTTATACACCCACGAATAAGTTTCATGGTTGCATAGGAAAAAAATGACAAAACAACCTCACTCTCAGATTAGCATATGGTTAAAGGTGCAATTGTTAAACAGTGTTGATGTTAAACATTCTCTCATTAGGTGGAGACTAAAAGAAAGTTTTAATGGAGAATTAAAAATGTCTGTTCAAAGAGGTAGAAAATACTAAACAGCGTTAGCATATGTTTCATTCTAATAAGACACAACTTATGATGTTCAGTCAGCCATATGGAAACGTAGATAAGGTCTATCAGCCAAGTTAAGTATGTATCCCATCCCACAACATCTGTTACAGCTTCATTCAGTGTAAACAGATGATCATGTTAAATATAGAAATGAGGGCAAAAAAATGCAGTTAAAAAAATAAAAATATATAAATGCCTGCAACCAATTCAATTCTATTCAGTTTATTTCTATAGCTCCAATTCACATCATGTCATCTCAGGTCACTTTCCAGTTCACCAGATCATCCAGTCAGTGATTCAAAGTTTTCTATCTAAGGAAAACCAGCTGATTGCATCGAGTCATTGACTATTCAGCAATCCCTCACACTAAGCATGCTTGTAGTGACAGTGGAGAGGAAAAACTCCCTTTGAACAGGAAGAAACCTCCAGCAGAACCAGGCTCAGTGTGAGCGGCCATCTGCTGAGGCCCTCTTGGGTTCAAGGAGCGTGCAGTCATGTGTATTGTGAAAAC
>NW_015150511.1:1685539-1686740 GCF_000732505.1 Cyprinodon variegatus
TTCAGCATGGGGGGGAGTAGAAAATGAAGGCTAATCAAGTTTTGGGTGTACTATTCCTTTAAGCTGCTGTCTGCTGTGGAACAGGCGGGGTTTGGAAATGTTGGCAACTTCTGGAAAAATGAGCATCATAAGGATCTACATTAGAGTATAAACACAAATATTGCTGTTTATGTTTAAGTATTGCTAACAGTGCTAATTGTAGCTGATTGCTGATAAAAGGACGCTAATGACAATTAAAACCATTTTCCTTTCTATTCAATTTAAATCATCTGATTGCTTGATGTTAAGCAGTAAAATCTTTTCATTCTCCACAAACTTGGAATCAATTCACAAAAAAATTTTCAGTCACTTTCTTTTAATTTCTTTATCAATAACTTTTTTACATTTTAAATTACACCGATGCTGTTAGGTTCAAAAATGTAGGTTCGTAAAAGAAGGACTGAGTTCACACAGAAAGGGATTTTCAACAGCTTCCTGCAGGAGGAGAGAGAGCTGCAACCCAACACACTACTCTCTCTCTCTCTCTCTTTCTCAGACCCCCCTCCTGCAGTACCTCATTTATTAACCGAACATAACACATGGTTACAAAACAGAGTTTTGTTCTGACAGAACAATTGATCAGTTCATAAGACAGGATGCTCCACTGACTGAATCACAAGACTGGTCTTCTGATTGAATCATAAGACAGAGTAAAGCATCTTCTTTCTTCAATGTTTTCATATGCACATACATTAATTTTATAATCATCATTGAATAAACCTAACAGATGCCATTGCAGTGGATTTTTTCATGTTCAGCACCTGATTTGAAAATGGTTAAAAAACTAACCACTAGACTTACTGAAGACTTAAGACATTTCTCTTCCTTTCTTGGAAGCTTTTTCCAAAATTCAAAATGTCAGAAATAGCGTTGAGTTGCTTTATACAGTAGCCCAGGGGAAACCAATTAAAAACCAGCAGGGTCCGAATAAAGAAAATCAACACCAGTAAAGGTCCGGAGACATTTTTAGTTATAATCTGTTACTTTAAACAGAATTTAACATTGAAATAAAATGCAAGTATGTATGCATCCTTGTTATTTAATTTTTAGATTAAAAAAATATCAAAAAGTTTTTCCATTTTCAAATCTAAATTGTCTTTGAAGTAGAGAACAGCAATCTTTCAGTTTGCTATTTAGACAATTTCCTGACTCACTTTTTTTT
>NW_015150511.1:1688630-1690480 GCF_000732505.1 Cyprinodon variegatus
TACTTTTGTGTGTTTTTGTCAGGCAGAAATGTATTTATACCCCCTGAGGGTGTAAGAGGTTAAGGTTGTTCTTTTTCTTTTAACATAGATGGCTTCCTTCACACGCCCGTCTCAAACCACCTGTGTTTTTTGTCCAAAATGTGAACATTCTGGTCCTCAAAAGAATGTCCTTTGTCCATAAGGTGTAGATGAACCGCCCACACTGGAAAAAAATCTAAATCTAGATAAGTCATTTTTTCTTAAAAATAAGAGTATTTGTTCTTGAATTGAGGAGGTAAAAGATACATTTTTCCAATGGAACAAGATAATTTACACTTAAAAATAAGAAAACGTAATTGCATTGTCCTATTTCAAGTGCATTTTATCTAAATATCTGATTTAAAGAGTAAAAATACCTCATTCCATTGGCAAATCATTTAATTTACCTACTCAAATTAAGGGCAAATACACTTAATTTATGATATTTTTACTTATTTCTAGATAGTTTTTCCAGTGCAGTCTTGTCCTGAGGAGGGCGCTCTTCTGTGTTGGGCCATGCGTCTGTGGAGAGGTTGTTTGGTTTGGAATAAAACTGCCTTTCGTATCTAATAACTTGTTTATCACATGTGCCAACATGTCACTCCTGTTCCAAATCTGAAATGATGCCTTGAGAGCTAATTAATTTATCTGCTTTCATTTTAAGTATTAAAAGTATATTAGAAAGTCAAATAAAGACAAATTTATATATATTTTAAAAAAGAACGGAATGAAAATCATTTCCAAAACTCTCCTTGATTCAAAACATTACTTATTCTGACATCTGTGCTTTTTAGGACCGGTATTTATTTATTGCAGTTTAAAAAGCCATGAGTGCTTTTTATGGTGGATAAATACAAGAAAAAGAGCAGAAAGTCTTTACTTCATCTCCAGGCTGATGGAGAAAAGCATCTTCACTCAAGTTTATTTATTCCATCAATATTTTATGACAGTTTTCCAGCTGTTTGTCTATAAAAGCTTCATCTTATGCCCGGGTGCAGCTGCTTTAATGAGCTTTCAAGTTGCTTTTATGTTCAACTTTGTTTTAATTAAGTAAAACTCCTCCGTTCAATTTGCTTTTTTAGTTGTCGTTTTTTTGCATTTTCAGTGAAAAGACCTTAATCTATGTTTTACTTATTTTTTTTAATTACTTTATCTGTATCTATTTAATTTTTTTAATCATCCACAGGTCGTTCGTTGATGTAATTTCTCAGTTGAGTCGCCCATGAACCAGTGTGTAATTTTTACACATCAGGTTTAATTTAATATGCAGTTGTGGAAATTCAACGAACAGATTATTAATAAAAAAAAAAAAAAAAAGCTCTATGGACGCCCTCGGTCCCATTTATTTGGATTCAAACACATTCTAACTTCTGACGTCTGCGAAGGAATGTGGAAAATTTGATGCAATCATAAATGTGGCACCTTTTTCTTTCTCATATGATTTACTTCACTCCTAACGTATTTTTACCAACTCTTTTGTTCCTGGCAGAGATTTATTGAGTGGCCACAGTTTCCACACTGGGCCAAGACATTGTCTGTCACACTGAATAAAAAAAGCAGCGAGCTGTGATTATTAAACACAGCCTAAGAGGTCACAGAGAAATAAACTTCAGAGCCAAATGGAAAATGTGCCGTTGATGAAAATGTAACAGAGAGCCAGAGCTCTGAGTCGAATAACCATTCCTCCTCCACATATATGTAATACTTCTTTGATGCCCTTGGTCCTGGAGCTCTGTTTCAGGGAACAGAGTTTGTTAGAATGTCATTCTGCAGCGTGTTATTTACCATTAATCACCAGACTGCTAACCTGACTCCGCCAGATGGATTTGCTC
>NW_015150511.1:1693030-1694493 GCF_000732505.1 Cyprinodon variegatus
TATTTATCTTCTTTCCCCTACATGCCATCTTTTCTCATTTTTATCTCGGCACATTCACACATGTGTGAATCAAAGGCTCAATTAAGCTTGTGAGGGTGGGACGGCTTTGGGGGGTAGAGGGAAGATGATTGCTGAAGAAAGAAAACATGAAAGAGACGATGAACGGCAAAACTTCAAGACGCTTCTCTCAGGAGGATATGGACGGGTTACTCCTTTAAACAGATGTGGTTTTGCTTTAAAATACAATTAAATACAGTTAATAAAATCATGCTTAGCATAAACACTGAAGCAATACACTGCAAAAAAAAAAAAAAAGAAATCTGGAAAATAATTTTTTTCTTAAATTGATGAGGAAAGAGAAATTTTGCCAATGGAACATGACAATTTACATTTAAAATAAGAAAAAAAATATGAAAAATAAGAAAATAAGATATGCACTTATTTCAAGTGCATATTATCTAATTATATTATTTTAAGAGTGAACACTACAAAAAATCTAAATCTAGATAAGTCATTTTTTCTTAAAATAAGTGCATTTGTTCTTGAATTGAGGAGGTAAAAGAGACATTTTGCCAATGGAACACGACAATTTACACTTAAAGAAAACACAATTGCATTGTCTTATTTTAAGCATATTTTAAGCATATTGCCTAATTATCTTATTTCAAGAGTAAAATTACTAATTCCATTGGCAAACTATCTGATTTACCTACTTAAATACACTTAATTTAAGACATTTTTACTTATTTGTAGATCTTTTTCCAGTGTATGCCTAATAAGGTTTTTGTACCACAAAAAGTAGAAATCCAGATAAGTCCTTTTTTCTTAACATAAATGCATTTTTCTTGAATTGAGGAGGTAAGTGGGACACTTTGCCAATGGAACAAAACAATTTACATTTAAAATTAGAAAAAAACAATTGCATTGTCTTATTTCAAGTGTAATTATCTGATTATCTTTTAACAGTAAGGATACTCGTTACATTGGCAGATCATCTTATTTACCTAAACAAATTTAAGGTAAATACACATAATTTAAGAAATGTTTACTTATTTGTACAGTAGATCGTTTTTGCAGTGTATGCATTATAATGTTTTGCACAGCAAAAACTCGAATTCTAATTACCGGTATGTAGAGATTAAAATAAGTGATTTCTTCCTTGAATTGAGGAGGTAAGATTAAATTTAAAATAAGAAAAATAGCATTGTCTTATTTCAACTGCATATTATCTAATTATCTTACTTTAAGAGTAAAAAGACTCATTGCATCGGCAAATCATCTTATTTACTTACTCAAACTGAGGGTAAATACCCTCAGTTTGAGACATTTTTACTTATTTCTAGTTTCTATATTGTTTTTGCAGTGTGGCCTGTCTTTTCTTGCAATAAAGCCTTAGCTCTTTGAACCTACAATACCCCTGAAGGAGTGCTGTTTTTGCAAGCACCAAGATGTTATCAGTAGAT
>NW_015150511.1:1697160-1699428 GCF_000732505.1 Cyprinodon variegatus
GGGACCAGCCAAGGGTCCATCAAAGAAAGTGGGGAAATTTTAAATGGCTACTACTTTACGTAGCTGCGGTATGGCAATTTTATTCTTTTGTTCCTTTGTGACATTTCTGATTTTGCCGTTTTCTATGTTCATTCTTTCTATATTGTTCTGTGACTCTACTTATTTCGTTAAGCACTTTGGGCAACTGCTGGTTGTTGTAAAGTAATATATAATTACATTTTGATTGATAGATTTTTCTTGTCTGACTGAGAACCTCATAAAGGCAGATCTTGATATCAGCATTAGCTGTTGTAACATCGGATCACATATGTTTTCCAACTTAAAGAACATCTACAATCAGTCAACCTCAGTCAGATGCTATTAATAGCGTCTCATCTTGCAAGGTCTGTGATGCCACTACCCTCATTTTCTTCTGGACATACTTTAATTTGGCAAATTAAATCATTATATATGCCAACGTTCCATACAGCCCACTCTTTCTACGTGCTCATCCTATTTTGTCACTAAAAGGTCATCTAAAAAACAGAAAATTAAATCAGGGATTATTATGCAAAGACATGACAGGTAGGCATCAGTTGTAATTAACTCGCTTGGGATGACCAACAACATCCCGTAGGTTTCGCATCAAGGTTATTTAACTGAAAGGAGAATAAATTAAATGTTACTGGTTCATATTACATGAGCTGTTTTCATTTTCCATCCCAGATAAAGCACTCTCACTAAAATATGGAGTGATGAATGCTTCTGGCTGCGCACCTCCGGAGTTCAACAAGGTTCTGCTCTTCTGGAAAAACACAAGCCATGCAGCTACATGGAATAGTGATGTATTAGTGCTAATGTACTGATCCTCATGAATTACAATGCTTTTGTGTGAAAGCGGCGCAGGTAACTAAAACCATCTTACCCCCCAAAAAATCGTCCAAAATGGTAAAGCATCATAGCAGATAGTAATCTGACAGAATGGGGACATAAAAACACCTGAGGTAGAAATAATTCAGCCTTCAAATCCTATCGGCTTTAAAAAAAGGTACAAAGAAGATGAGTCTTGGGTTGTCAAAACGAAAATTAACTTAATTCAAAGTTTTACTTTCTCTACCGTAGCACGTATAGACGTATAAGTGGAACTTAGGTAAACCGTTTGCAAGACTGCTGAAAATTAAAAGCACAAGATTGGTCGCCAAATTCAATCTGCTTCTCAGCTCTAGTCACTCTATGAAGTTGACAACGCCGGGCTTCTTGTGACAGTCCAATTAAAGACATTTGCATATCGAGAGGCTTAAATTATTGTCATCCACTGGAGCATAAAATGGAGGTGCAACGTCGTGCAGAGATGATGGTGATCTGAGCTTGCAGACAATAGAGCAGAAAGCAAATGATTTTGATACTTTAAGCCTCTTCTTAATTTTTTTATTTATTTTTTTTGCACAAATATTCATACCTATTAAACTTTTAAAAATTAGTCACATTACAAATACATACTTCAGTGTATATTTTGGGAATTGTATTTACACTGCATGCTTTTCACATCTTTGTGTAAATTTCCACCATAATCCTTTAAACTGAAATAAAATCCAGCAAATCTATGCCTTTCTCAAATCATAGAATTGCTAAGGAGAGTTAACCTGTGTGTAATTTGATCTTGTGGTGATCTTATGAGTACGATTTCAGCGGTTTTGGGAAGTAGTAATGGTACCAATACTTTGAAAGTACTGAATCCCTGGAATCAGTTCAATTATTTTTTTTAAAACTCATTCACATAATCATGCAGTTCAGTATTGGCAGTAACCTTGGTGACGGTCACGTTAAATGTGCTATTTATGAAACTTGTATTAGCTTTTCTGCTACCTGAGGTATTACAGATCAGATCAGGAGACAGAAAAGGCAAAAAAATGTTATGGTTCTCCCCTTTTGGGACTTGAAGTTTTTAGTTTTCACTATCTTTTGTTTTTACATTTTTTTTTATTTTGTTATATCTAAGCCAGTCCTACAGTAGCAGCCATTCAAAATGGCCCTTCCCAGTAAAACGCCAGTCGAATGGCAGCCCATTTCCCTGCTAGCCTCGTGAGACCATCCTGATCTCGCGAGCTTTCAAGGTTTCACTCGCTAATCAGTCTGGAGACTCTCCGTTAAAGAACATTTGGAGCCGTTCACCAAACGAACGTCCAATCAGCGTTGGCTTTGAGGCGGGTTGAGGTGTGACGCAACGAGAAGCGCGACAGTTCAGTCTAAAGAACATGGCCGATGAAACTAGCGTTAGCGTGGCTATCG
>NW_015150511.1:1701067-1703133 GCF_000732505.1 Cyprinodon variegatus
GTTCTCGCGAGTTTTCGAATAGGCTCCCCCTTGCGCTTTGGCGGGAAACTGCTGTGCGTCCCTAGAAATTCCAGACTGACGGTGCAGAAGCGTACCAGCAAAACTGGTTCGCGATCAGACCCAAGCGACATTTGATGTGTGCGGCTGCAGAAATATAATCTGGCCTTAAGACAGACTGAGCTCTACCATTTAACAAGGCGACAAAAAAGTCAAACAAAAATACTTTGTTACTTTACTTAAATAAAAATGTTGGTCATATATATATTATACTTTTAGACTACTTTTTACTTCTATTCCTGACATTTCGTTGCAATTATCTCTACTTTCTACTCTATATTTTAAAAATAGACTTGTTAGTTTTATTTTCATTTAAGCTCATTTTCATTATGGTCTATTGGCAATTATAAAAATAAAAACCGTCAAAATTTTAATTCCGACAATTAATCGGTTTTTGGTAAGACTCAGTACTGCCCCAAATTGTTTCTAACACCATACCAAAATGAATCTTTTATTCAAGATTTCATAGTAAAATTTGACCCTGTTACAATTATAAAACTAAGAAAATGAAGTTTAAGGAAGTTATCATCCACAATTGTAGAAAAATGTTCCTTTAATAGGCTAGTGCAGTAAAGCTTCTGTCATTAAAATTTTTTCTGGGATTACTTTTACTTTTATACTTTAAGTACTTTTAAAAATGATACTAATGGTAAACATTAATACTTTTGACACCTATGCATTTAGCTGATTTTAAACACACATTTTCTAGTTAACCAAACAGATGGGAAAGGTGTGGGATGTTGCTGTAAAATGATCCGTTATAGTGAAAGGTTTTGTTTTCAGCCCCAAACAGTGAACTCCCTCTAATGTGCTTTATAACACTCCTGTTTATCCATTTCATTCCTTATCCACCCATCCTTTCCTGGGGCATGTGTGTTGTTACAGCCCGATGTCATGGAGGCATAACCAAGAAGCGATGCAACACTAGTGAAGGTACCTGTCAAGCCTGAGACAAGAGAAACAAGACCTTAGAAGTGATGTCTGCAGGCTGTACACGCAGACCGCAGAGGCCACTGTTTTCTTTGCCTTTTCAGCAGTTTGTCTGTATAAATAGTTTACAAGCCTCTCGATGTTTGCCATTCTTTGTAAACAAAGCATATTGTATTTCAAATCCAATTCCACCATTTCTGACCTTTATGTGCCATTTGTTAACAATTAGAATAGCAATATATTTTGATGATATAGTTTAAAACACAATGTTTGCTGAGGTTTTTAGTCCAGCAAACTTTACGTGGCTCCTTTATGACGTTTACACAGTTTTAGTCACAGCATATACAGAAGCTGCATTAGCTGCTCATGATCCAAGTTATTTTAAGTCCACTGTGACTTATTGATTGCAGACGTTTACATCATCAAAGGTGAAGTAGGGTGCAGGGTGAGGATAGCATTCATCACTTCCCTTCTACAGCAGATGTTATTGGTTTCCTTCGTCATTAGCTTCTATTAGTTGATCTGTTTTGTAGAAAGCGGATCCATTACCTACCTGCCATATAAATTTTTGGATCTTATGGAGACCTTCCTGTTGCACTAAATGCAATTCCCTCCAAACAAACAATTCATAGTTAAAAAGAATAAGCTGAATGTTCATTTCACGCAGATGAAAATTAACTAGTTCATGTTCATAGTTCACTTTTCCAAAAAATAAACTAAGTTCACACACCTATAATTTAACTAGTTAAAGTTAATTTGGTAAATGAAGCCCAAATCCTCCACAATGGAACCTCACATTTCCACCTTTAGATGAGTCATCATAATATATGGAGACAAATGGAAAATACTGGATGCAGTCAAGGTATACTAGATGTGCAGTGATGTTTTTATTTAGCCAAATTACACAGAATTTCAGAAACGTACAGGAACATTTAGGTTCTGCTGAAAAGTTCTGGATCCAAAATGATTTCTACCCTTCCTCATTCAGTAGCAGATATTTCCTAAGATAGCTCGGATGCTATAAATCCATGTGTGGCTTTAAATCTGAAGTGAACGAGACTGACGTACAGACTTGTTTG
>NW_015150511.1:1703937-1706520 GCF_000732505.1 Cyprinodon variegatus
ACAGGACCAATTGTCAAAATTTTGGTGTCGATCATTCGATTTCATCCTGGACACTACAGAAAATGGGCTAAAAGTGTTAAAAACCGGAATTCTCCTTTAAGTCCCGGTGGGAACAGTTAGCATTAAAATGCAAGTTTTTCTCTGTCCAAATCTTTCTTTGTTAGTCAATCAAACTCTGCCAAGCGCTCTGCTAAACTTTGCATCAGAAATACCAGAAGATGAGTCTGAATGGAGCAGACTAGTACTAGCAGTAGACACGCTGCTCTGTCTGGTTGTTTGCGATAAGAAGGGGCGTGAAACCTGAAATCATCCAATGAAAAGTGTCGTATCGATTGAACGGCAACATGGGCTGTGTGTGTCGCTCATTATTCTCAGAGTGAATGTCGCTCTCGTTCATGTTCTTTAATTCAAAACTGATCTCTTCAGTTCCCCATTCACTAAAAATATGAACATATTCAGTGAACATTGTACGTTGAACGCATTATGGGGAGTGGTGGCCTAGTGGTTAGGGCATTGTGCATGGATCCCAGAGGTTCTGAGTTCAATTTATTTGAATTCAATTAATTTATATAACGCCAATTAACAACACATGTGATTTCAGGTCACTTTACAGAGATTATTCAACCAGATCGTACAGTCACACTGGTTCAAACTTTTCTATCTAAGGAAAACCAGCTGATTATATTACATTGACAAGTATGCTTGTAGTAACAGTGGAGAGGAAAAACTCCCCAACAGCAGATAAGTAGACTTGCCTACAGGCACGCCAGGGGTAACTTGCAGACAGTTGGATGAGAGAAAACCAATCAATTGTAATAACTTTGAAATAACCCAAAATCTAAGATATGAGAAGTGTCAGGTCTAAGCACCTAAAACATCCTACATACATACAGGGAAAGAAAGAAGGCACAGAGAAAATTAATTTAGTTTTACTCGCGAGGAGAATAGGAAGAGACATGCAGGTACATCTCCAACTCACTCTGCCGGTCTTTAGCTTTCTCCTCGCTATTTATTAAAGTCAGAGGGGGGGTCCCTAGTTACACAAGCTGAAGTTGCGCTAAAGGAATAGGAAACAAAAATACAATTCAATTTGCAGCCTCAGTGAACAGATCCATTTGCATTTAAATGTCTTACAGTCAAATGGTCCGAGAACCTCCTGGTTTCGTTAAGCTTGAGCAATACTTCCTGAGTTGACCTATGCTGCTTGTTCAACACCTCTCTGGAACAGTAATATGTCGCACATTATAAACCATAAGAACAAAGATTAAGAATCTTATACATAATTATTCCAACAAGAACTTTTAAAAGAATTTTCCAATAAATAAAGCACTGCCTAGATTTGTGCTGGATAAAACTAATATTTGGGGTTTTTTTCCAAAAAAAAAAAAAAAGCTTTCCTACATTTCAGTTCTATTCAGCGCATCAATCAATTTATTAGCAAGGCTTAAGATGAAGGCTGAAAGAGAAAATCCCATTTGTTTAAAAAAAAGCCCAATTAAAAAATTTAACCATTTAAAGCACATGATATATTTCTATTCCTCTTTATGTCAAATTCTTACATAACTGGCTGTTTTCCAGGAGGTTGCAAAGCTTTGATTCTCTCAGTTACTGTGTTCCTAAGCAGATTTTATACCAAACTTAAAGTATTTTGCCTGTTATTATGAGGTCTGTTCATTTTTTGAGGATTAAACCTGCCAATTGTCTCATGACAAAATTACAAGGGAGATGCAATCATTCTTGCAGCTGTTAGGACTGTGTGTAGGGGCTCTTATTTTAGGACTGAATAGTATTCTGTGCCTCCGCTGTCCTTCAGCTACACATTCAAGTGTTAACAGCCAACTGTCATGTCACATTATAAGCCCCAGGCTTTCGCTCGTGACTCTACGCCAGATGAAATTTAACAACATGCTGATAAATTTTACCTTAAAGGCCCCACAATTAAAAACCTTTTCTGGCACTGAATAGTTTTTTTTTTTTGAAGTTTTATTAAATGTTGACTCTAAATTGGTGCCAGAGGACTAAACATTAACATATCAAAGGAAAGAAGTTCAATAATTGGAGCAAAGTCTGTAGTAAATGAGTAAATGAGATACAGCTGAGGACTCAGATAGAGGGCACGATTGCTTCTGTACTTGGGTAGAAGTTTTATAACAAAAACAAAAGGTTGTCCCTTGAAAAGTGTTTAGCTTGCAGATTTTGTTCCCTATTTTTAGCACTTTCAATTTTAAATTTAAAAGGCCACTAAATAAATTAACTTAGCAGACAAAGATAACCAGAATCCTAAAATGTTCAACACTGATTTCATTTCGGAAACAGGGTCACCATCCCAAACAAAACCAAAATTTCGTAATTATTCAATTATTATTCAATCCTTTATAGCAAGAAATTTCCTTAGCCAGCTTTCGGGATGTCCCGATCTGATATTGATATAGAAACACTCTGCATCTGGTAAAGATAAGCCCGGTTAGCAAGGAATGATTAACGGATCATTATTTATACCTAAATCTAATATATTCGCTAACCTGACAACAGCCAGATGCATGTCTCGCTCCGCCTAGCTCCACTCACATACATCTGGGAACC
>NW_015150511.1:1711186-1713329 GCF_000732505.1 Cyprinodon variegatus
CCTACATTTTATGAACCTGACATGTAGTCTTCCATCTCTCCAGGATCTGTACACCTCCAGGACTCTGAGGCGTGGTGGGTAGACTGTGGCTGATCCCTCACACCCCAGCCACTAACTATTTCAGTCCCTTCCCTCTGGAAGGAGGCTGTGATCCATAAGGACCAAAACCTCATGCCACAAGAACAGTTTCTTCCCATCCGCTACCAGCCTTATCATGAAGGCTCAGAGACTTTCAAAAAAGTTACATTTAAGTTAAATTTAAATATGAAGTGTCTTTTTTTTTCCTCCATCAACACAACAACTAGGCCGAAAAACAAAAAGAAAACAGGGTAAAATTTCTAAGTCTTTTTTTTGTGTGTGTGCTGGAAGAGAGGGAAAAAAATGTTTTTCACCAACTCATTTTATACTGTTTGTTTTTGTAAAACCTTTACTGTAGGATGTTTGAATGAATAACAATAAACATAGGAACGCAAAGATCCTAAGTGAAAAGCACAGACTGACACACCAAACAAAAAGTACTACTAGTGACAAATTGGTGCTGTATTATGGGACTGATGGCAAAGGATTCAAAATGTCCCAAGAAATGCTTCTGTTGATTGCCTTAAGCTTCCTGGAGGTTAAATGGGCTATAGCGTGAGTGCTTCTGGCAACGGGCCCCATCGGAACAGCTCCATCCTTTAACAATCTGCTCGATCACATTACAGTTAATTAAATATTGGCAAATTTTTTTCCTGACCACAGACGGGCCATTAAAGTTTACACACTGGCCAGATTTACGGTTTTCCGTGTCTCTGTTATTGCCTCTGCTTGTCGCCTTTTCTGTGCTTAAAGTGGAGGATGATAAATACCTCAGCCTTTCATTTCCCTCGCCTGAATGTTTTACCCCCCCCTCCCTCTGGTTCAGCCTTTTATCCTCCCCATGGATTTTTCATTCCAATGAAGTTTGACAGTTTCAGTGAAAGAGTTTGCTGCCGTGAGTGCTCCCCATTTTCCTCAGTCTGCATGCAACCTTCTGTAGCTAAAAAAATGTCAAGCAAGGGGGAAATGACGGGGATGATTACGGAACACGGAATGACACAATCTTAACACGACAGAAGCACAAAAAGTACAAAACCTGCATAGTTTACTCCTGAGCTATCAGCAAGGACTGTACTGTAATAAATTACAATAACACTGATTGGCAGGGTTATGCAGCATTTTTGACACATGGGGTATAGAGTTGGGGTATTTTTTGCACATATGCAATAATGTTCATTTTGCATTCATTTCTGCCTTCATGTAGGTCTATTCTATAAATTGTTGGCCACTTGGGTGTAGTTAGATGTTTTTTCAGTAATCATGGATTCACTTTACCGGCCGTTGAGGAATTGAAGGCAGGATATTATTTCCAATAGCTTAGAGTTCCGTTCATATATCATGTTCATTATATTAGAGGAAGGGTGAGTGTTGAGATCCAAGACTATTTGAACATGCTGGCCTGAATATGTTGCGATAATGCTACTAACTTTTTTTTTTCTCAAATTGTGTCATAAAACGGGACACATGGACCCAGTATTCACGCGTCAGACAGTGGGAAGTTTCAAAACGTTTAATGACCAAAAAACAACAAACAGAACAAACATGGGCAGCAGCTGCAGGGGGAGTGGCGGGGCACCGCCCAATCACTGACACTCTGGAGGGAGAAACACAGGTAAATTACCCCACTGATGCAGCAACCTCAGTGAGCAGGCAGGAATCCTATCCAGGTCAGGGAAAACCGATCAGACAGGACAGACCTGGAATCCAGGAGTCCGTAGCCCCAACCAGGAGTTCCGGTCCAAGCAGGAACAGAAAGATCCAGGGTTCCAGGAAACCAAAGAGCGTGAAGATGAGTTCAGCGATCCATTGAATCCAGCAGCGCGCTCAGACAGACACGTTCAGATGAAGACAGGCAGGCTCAGTGGTTGGGAGGGACATAGAAAAGACATGGTACCAGGATAACTGCCGGACTTTAAACTTGTCTCCTCCTAGGAGCCAGGCAACGGGACTAAAACTGACCTCCCACACATTCCGAGCCAAAACCCTGAGGTCTCCGTGGAGAAGTTAGCGCGGCTATCACTGCCCCTACATAGTTTTCATGGCTATCACTGCCCCTACATAGTTT
>NW_015150511.1:1715403-1716923 GCF_000732505.1 Cyprinodon variegatus
TTTTTTTTTTTTTTTTTTATTCCCCCTGCAATTTTTCTACTAATTGAAATGTGTTTAAATCCACATTAACATGAATTCAACAGCTGTAGTAAACAGATAAATGGAGGCAGAAGTCATCAATGCTCACATTCAGCGACACACAGGAGCTCTTTCAAGCTGGACACCATTTCATTCACAACACCTGTCCCATCAATGAAGAATTAGAATCAGAAACACTTTAATAATCCCAGGGTGAAACTACTTTCGTTACATGACACCATTTTTAATAGAGTGACCACCAACTTGATATAACACAGTTTCATACAATACGTATAATTAGGGGGTCCCGGCTCCCATCTCGCCATCAGTTTGGGGTCCTTAGCCTGGGAAACGTTGAAGACCCCTGCTTTAATGTTAAAGTGCTTCTTTTTTTTTTTTTAGATTTTCATGTTAGTTTTGGTATATTTGTCTTTAAACTATCTTAGTGGTGCCCCCTTAAGATTGAATGGTGGCTATTGCAGTTTACTGGTCTTGCTGGTCATCATTGGTTCATGCTTTTTTTCATCAACCCAGCAGTCACTGACATGTAGCAGGTCTTCCTGTCCTCCACTGCATTGGAAGCTCTGGCTTCAGGCTAACACTGACCTTGCTCTGTGATTTTATGAGGTTTACCCCTCCATGGGTGGCTGGTTGTCATTCTGAATCCGTTCCTCTTCATCCAAATACCGCTAAAAGTTGACTGTGGGACATTCATGAATAAGAGCATTATACATGTGGCAACACACAGCAACCTCAGCAGACGACTTATAATCTCAAATATGTTTGTGTAAACATCTTTCATACCTAGGTGGTGGAATTAATTCAGGTGGGTGGAGAAACAGTTGAATTTTCACCTTTGGGAGAATAGTTTATAAAGGAGCACATGGGGGGATTACACATCTGATTTAAGTGTGAGAGTGAGAGGAAGACGAGACATATTTTACAAATAAAAAAGGAAAGATGGATGACGATACAAAACAGTCACAAAAATTTCCTAAATATCTTAAACTGCTTTGAAAATATAATAAAACAGACGCTCCAAATTAGTATAAAGGAACTAAAGAATATATATAGAATCATAAAACAGGTTTGAACCTCAAACTTTACTGTTAAAATGTATTTTTTTTTACTTAAAAGAAAACATCACCGTGATACCAAATATCAATACTTTGACAGTTAATGATAATAAGGCTCCGAACATTATTCTTTATATGTTATAGTTAATCTACTAAATCTTTTACATAGTTTTTTTATAAGTAAAGCTTAATCGGATTTACGGAAGTCGACAGCGGTCATGTCCCTCCGATACTTTTTCACGATGGTTTTCTCGAGACAACGAGTTAATTTTCTCATTATCTAAAAATAAGGAGATGATTGGTGTGTGTTAAAACCGACTAAATCCTTCAATACCACAACAGCGGGTGAGGATTTATAAGTCATGGCAGACTATGTGTAAATTCTGTAAATAATCCTATGTTTAACTTTTAAGTAACAAGACGATG
>NW_015150511.1:1717949-1730106 GCF_000732505.1 Cyprinodon variegatus
TCTATAAATAAGTAAAAAATTCTCAAATTATTTGTATTCGCCCTTAATTTGAGTAGGTAAATGAGATAGTTTGCCAATGGAATGAGTAATTTTACTCTTAAAATAAGATAATTAGATAATATGCACTTGAAATAAGACAATGCAATTGTGTTTTCTTATTTTAAGTGTAAATTGTCTTGTTCCATTGACAAAATGTCTCTTTTACCTCCTCAATTCAAGAACAAATGCACTTATTTGAAGAAAAAATGACTTATCTACATATTGATTTTTTTTATAGTGTAGTCCCAATTTGACCAGCTTCATTCATGTGTGTCACATGTTGACATCTGTCAGGATTCTGCACAGTAGTCTGCAGCTGATTTCCTACCTTGGATAGGTTGGAAATCAGTTCCTCCACATACGGTGAAGGAACAGGAGGTTGCACTGGAAAAAAGTCATTGTTTCTTAAAATAAGTGCATTTGTTCTTGGTTTGAGGAGGAAAACGAGACATTTTGCCAATGGAACAAGACAATTTACATTTAAAATAAGAAAAAACAACTGCATTGTCTTATTTTAAGTGCATATTATCTAATTATCTTATTTTAGGAGTAAAAATACTCATTCTATTGGCAAACAACCTCATTTACCTGCTCAAATTAAGGGTAAATACACTTTATTTAAGAAAGTTTTACTTATTTCTAGATTGTTTTTACAGTGTGGAGCTAGCATTTTAGGTATTTAGACTGAGCCTTCGGCTGCATACTGAGGAGAATATTCAGCCATTTGTTTTACACTGCAAAAACAATCTAAAAATGAGTAAAAAGTCTTAAATTAAGTACATTAACTCTTAATTTGAGCAGGAAAATAAGATGATTTGCCAATTGAATTTGTATTTTTACTCTTAAAATAGGATAATTACATAATATGCACTTGAAATAAGACAATGTAATCGTTTTTTCTTACCGTATTTTAAATGTAAATTGTCTTGTTCCATTGGCAAAGTGTTACACTTACCTCATTAATTCAAGAAAAAAATTCACTTATTTTAAGAAAAAATTACTCATTGAGATTTAAATTTTTTGCAATGTAGAGATGCATCTAAAATGTGCAGGACACCACAGCTCCAGGACTTTGAGAAACAATGGCATATATCAGTAAATTAGATAACCAATAGAAGAGACAATCGACAAATAGATGTAAACAAAAGCAAAAAATGCTACCATCTTCCAGAAAAATGACTTAGCAGGCCACATTGATTTGGGTATTAGGGAAGTCCAGCTTCCCCACAAACATCATTCTGTTTAAGAAGATCAATAAATGTTGTATTTTGATACAGAACAATAAGTGGTCTGTGCATTTCCTGCTCTGCCATTGGCTATCGCTCATCTATTGACGCCCCCAGTGAAGAAATCGTAGCGTAGCAGCTTCTTTTGTCTACCGGCCAGCAGGGCATTTTTATTTCATTTTACCTCAAAGCCAGGCTATCACTCATTCGAGCCTAATGACCCGATAACCCTGAACACACAAATACCCTCACTTGGGCCTCTGCCACCAAAGCACCACAATAAGTGATTCATTAGCACTGATTTATTCCCAGTGGGAGTACTTGTTAATTACAGAGAGTTGATCGATACCTTCCGCTAAGCGATGGATCAGAGGTGCGTTTGGATCTTCCTGTGTGTCTATGTGTGTGTAGACCCCACCCCCCCCACTACCTCTCTGGGATAAGTACAGTCTTTTCACCTTGTTGATGGATGATGTGAGTGTTTTAGCTATCAGCAGTGTTTTACAGGCCTTGAGTGGTCGTTTTTTTTCCGAGCTGACCCTGTGACAGGCAGCCTGGAGCTGAGCCAACAGCTGGCAGGCCTGGACACAGCTGGACAGAGAGAAGTCAAGAGAGAGAGAAAGTGCCTGTAGTGCTAATGATAAAATCCTCCACACTCCTGTGCTTTATAAAGCTATGAAGCCATTGAAGGTTCAGAAGCAAAATAACATTTACCGGTGAGGTTTGACTGACAGCATCTTTTCCTAAAGCATACCCTAAAGGTGTTGTTTTTATGTTGGAATATTTTCCTGCAAACCCCATATGATTTAACCGGATATGCTTTGTGAAAAATGCAAGTGGTTGAGATGAGTATTTGCAAGTGTAAATTAGCTGTGGGCACGAGGCTGTTTTTGTATAATAGATCCACAGATCCAGTGATATTGAGACCGTAGGCTAATTTCCGCCTCATAATCCTATATGCTCAGAATACAGCCCCACATGGTTCACCTTGAAACGGTTTCAGTCATTTCTCCTCAGTGCAGAATGTTTTCCATAATGTCAATCTTTATTCAATAACATCTCATGTTTTTTATCATTAAATTAAATCCTTGAAAGGAAAAGTCCTGTCAACAGAGAATAATCAATGGATCATTATGTTTACCTAGAACTAATACAGTCTCAGTGATTTAATGAATTTAGCGTTAATCGGTAGAAAAATAAAGGTAATAATTTTGGCCATTTTTGCGTCACGGTGAGGTAAGCCTAGCGCCATTCTGCCCGCTTTACAGGCAAAATCAATGGGAACTACTAGACACATCTGCAATCAACAATTATTGAAGATTTCCAGAGGACTTCTAGCCTCGTGAGACCATCCTGATCTTGCGAGCTTTCAAGGTTTCACTCGCAGATCAGTCTGGCTACTTTCCGAGGCGGGTTGAGGTGTGACGCAACGAGAAGCGCGACAGTTCAGTCTAAAGAACATGCCGGCTTCAGCCGATGAAACTAGCGTTAGCCTGGCTATCGAGCAAGTTTTATCGGAATTACAGAGTATTTCTTCACTGAAAGAAGAGCAAAACACTGCTCTGGAGGCTTTTCTCAGAGGAAAAGATGTTTTTGCTCTTCTCCCGACTGGTTTCAGCAAGAGTAGCCTGGCTGTTAGTACGTCATATGCTTCGTTGATCTAATTGGTTTATTTGGCCCGTCTATCACCAACATAGGCCAATCAGCTAACCAGTATCGCCCCTTCCCAAAATTACTTCAATGGAAGGTTTCCAGATGGATATGCGGAGTCAGGTTAGAGAACTTCACCGTTGAAATTCACCAGAGCTATAGTGAAATTGATAATGCCTACGTGCATGGCAGTTGGATGTTCGAATGTAGGGTGACCAGTTTGGGGTTTCTGAAAAGGAGGACACTTTTTTTCGGGGGGTATGAAGTGTCAACTGCTGGGCCTCTGACTTGACCGGACCTCAGCAGAGAGCCATGAGCCACTCGTCCTCAGCCAGAGGAGGGGGGCTTGAGGCCGTTAAGGCAGGCGGGGGGAAGCACATGACCGCTGGTGTCCAGGCTACTGTCACCGAGTCAGGTTCGATCACTCCGTCCCCCGCTGTCTCCCTGCCTCCGTCCGCCACAGACCACTGCTTGTTCTTTTAATTGTTTTTACAAATAAGTGCTTATATATCTAATATGGGATCAGAATTTGAGTTGGAATATAACATTACATAACTTGCCTTTATCAAATCCACTATGATCAAATATCTGTCATTGTCCCTTTACTTCATAGTGTGAGCTAGAGAGCCTTGTCAGTGTTTTCCTTCCACTGGTTCACATAAAATCTGCCTGCATCACTTGAAAACTATTGCGTTTCTCTGCCACCTTGCTTGAAATGTAGTAACAGTTAGCTAGCCGCAGCTTTCAGCCAACCTGACAAATGTCACTATTCTGGTTCATGCTATGCAGAAGCGGCAAAAAAACGACAACCATGGCGGACGATGATCCAGAGAGCAGTATTTATGTTTAACCACATTGAAAATATTGTGCTTATAAGCTTCAGTAAGATCGCTAGATACACTCCAGCAGTACCATCCATGTTTACTTCTGTAAACACACAGCATGCTGACTTGTGACTGCGCATGTAGGACACTTGTTTCAGTTGTATATATTTGGAAAAGTGCACAGCAACGCAAAAAAATCTGATTTCACAAAAAAATTGGAATTGAGCATCATGGCCATGTGAACGCAGCCTTAGACTGCCATGAAAAGATCAGATCCAGGTCACATATGGGCAAAAAAAAAAGCAGATTTGGGTCACTTCAGGCAGCAGTGTGAACGTAGCCCTAGAGACTTTCAGCGCTGTGCTCTACAGTGACACACTTGTCAGCACTTTTTATCTCACAAAGGTCCCGGATATCAAAGCTGTATAAATTGCTGTGGCAGAGTTACCGTTTACCACTGTTTTTAATGTAGATTTTCTTTGAAAGTTCTATATTCCTTTCGACTATTTGAAAAAAAAAAATTTGCTGGGTAATTGTGCCCCTGAAATTGCTTTTGGTGTGAGTGCGTGCATGCATGGAATGAAGACCTGCCCAAGATGTACCTCATCACTCACGCACTGATTGCTTGAGATAGGCGCCAGCCCCCTGCAACCCTCTGAGGATTAGGCAGATATTAAGTATAATAGATGGATGGCTGTTCATGCAAGCGAATGTGTACTGTCGCTGCATTCTCATCCATGAGGGGCAAATTCAGCAAAGTCAATGACTCAATGCAATCTCCTTAGCTTTTAACCAGTGAATATATGATTTAATTGAATTGTCTTTTTAAGGGCCTTGGAACTAAACAGGTTTTAAATTGATGCTATATAAACAAACTGCATTAAATTGTATTCAGCATGTTTTCCAAAAAAGTTTGTTGGCATCAAAATTAACTCAAAATGATCTTCAAAGAACAAAACTAAACACATTTGATGCAGAAAAAGTTGTTTTTGAATGAACCACTATGACCTTTTTAAAGCATATATAGCTGCTCGCTAGCTTCTGTTTAAGGAAGCAAACTGAAATGCTTATTTACTGAGGATGTGAACTGATTTAATGTGGCCAAAATATTTCATTTGGCTAAGAAAATTATCAAGAATGAAAACACAGAATGTCCATCATCAATTTTCTTTTTATCGTTACAATCAGAGTTTTAGCTTTGGAGAATTCGCCCTCTTTTTAGTTTTTAAAGAAAATGTTTTTCTTTTTCTTTTCTTTTTTTTGGGAGCTACAGATTCATGATTTTAAAAATACCAAGTTGAATTCATGCTTCTTTCCTCTTATTAGTGGTAATTGCGATAGACATGCTTAAAAGCTGTGGTTTTATTGAGAATGAGAACCACCAACTGCGCACAGCGGCTGCCACGGCCCGTCGAGGATGTGTATACGCTGGGGGAGAGGATAAAAACAATAAAGCAAGGCAGAATGGCGGCTCGCTCGGGGAGTCGAGCACGAGCACTAATAACAGTGCGAGGAATTTTTTTCCTAATTTTCTGGATGAAAGGCACCATTTAGCTGCAGACAAATTTGCATGAAGCTCCAAAGTAATTAGAATCTGAAGGAGACGATTATAGAAGAGCGATGACATCCTTTAAATCCGGCTTCCTCGGACACGAGACGTCAGTAAACCAACATAATAAGAACAACAAAGGCAAAAATAACGTAAACAAATTAATAAGAGGATTACTGGGGGAATGTAGAGGTATTTTCCAAAGTGTTTGAAGTAAAAGTGAATCTTCGGTAAATAAATAATCTCTGGATTTGATTTAGAGTAAAAGAATAAAAACTTGATAAACTTTTTTTTTTTCCCCTCTTCTTACCACAAACTTTTGTAAATTTAAATTGTAATTTCTTCTCATCTCCTCAACACAGAAGCTACCTTTCTGGGTCAGTGCTTCATACCATCAGCTGCCGTCTCAGCTGCAGCTCTTGTTGGATGTTTGATGCTGAAATCTCCAGTTTTTAGTCAAGTTTTCTTCTTGCATAATTATACTGGAATTTCCTATAATCTATATTTTCATAAAATCTACATTTTCCTGATGGAGAAAATTAACCCCTCTGCTTCATTTGAAAGAATAAAATTTCTGAAAACATCAAAAATTAATACCAAAGTTCAGCTGTTAAGACCTTTTGTCATTATTTTGTTTTTTGAAGACCTTAAATAAAGTGCAGAGGGAAGCAATAGAAAATTCTGAGAAATCCCCAACAGGATCTTAAGTACATAATGTTTTAGGTTTTTAAGAGGCTGTCATTTGCATTGGTGAGTTTAAACTGCTATATGGATGGCTAAAACTGCAGCTTTGCTTTGTCACAAAATCCTTTTTTGATTGAAAGCAGCCTTTAGTGAGGCCATAAACGTTGGGACAAAAGAGTATTTACACAGCCACTGATTGTAAAAGTTCTTCTTGAGAGAGGTCTTTAATATTCATTATAAGTACTCTTCAACAACAAGAGACAAAATGAGGAAACTATCCAGGAAATCACATTGAAGGATTTTTTGTTTCCTTTTTTTTGAGCTTTTACGGCACTAGTGGCTCATCTTTCTGACAGTAGACTGAAAGGAGGAATGAGAGAGTGGGGGAGATATATGGCAAAGGACCCCTGGGCGGATTCGAACCCGGGTCGGCCGTGTCGAGGACTAAGGCCTCTGTACGTGCACTAACCACTGCGCTGCCTGCACGGCCGCATTGAGATACTTTAAAAGAATTCCAATTACAATCCATTCTGGAATTTATTTGTAAATAATGGTTAAAAAAACAGTATTTGATCAATAAAAAAAGTTCAGCTCAATACTTTGAATCATTAAAATGACAGTGGTCAATTTATTGTAGGGCTTCACCAGGTTTGTTTACATCTATCAGATCTCTAGCCTCGTGAGACCATCCTGATCTCGTGAGCTTTCAAGGTTTCACTCGCAGATCAGTCTGGAGACTCTCCGTTGAAGAAAATTTGGAGCCGTTCACCAAACGAACGTCCAATCAGCGTTGGCTTTGAGGCGGGTTGAGGTGTGACGCAACGAGAAGCGCGACAGTTCAGTCTAAAGTAGTCTAAAGCCGATGAAACTAGCGTTAGCGTGGCTATCGAGCAAGTTTTATGGGAATTACAGAGTATTTCTTCACTGAAAGAAGAGCAAAACACTGCTCTGGAGGCTTTTCTCAGAGGAAAAGATGTTTTTGCTCTTCTCCCGACTGGTTTCGGCAAGAGTTTGATCTATCAATTGGCTCCTCTTCGTCGTCGCTCTGTTAGTACGTCATATGCTTCGTTGATCTGATTGGTTTATTTGGCCCGTCTATCACCAACATAGGCAAATCAGCTAACCAGTATTTTCGCCCCTTCCCAAATTTACTTCAACGGAAGGTTTCCAGATGGATATGCGGAGCAAATCCATCTGGCGGAGGCAGGTTACAATAGTGAAGCATGGTCTGCGCTATGTTATTCCACGCCGCAATGCAAGAGGAACAATCAGGAACTAGCTGTAGGTCTAGATACGGCCGAGGCGGTGAGGAAGTGGGGGCAAGTTTGGATGAGGGCGAAAAAGAGCAGGGATCCAGGTGGAAAACGGGTCCCAACATTCCCGCTCATCTCGCTCTCCTAATTGGTCCATCTTTACGAGTCGTTTTCCACAATGGTGGTGATACAAACAAAACAAGCAAGTTAGGTACCAAATAGGAAATACGCACAGTGTAGAAAGGATGTAGATTTGACCAATCAGATGCCTCCTGTCTGCAGTCACCTACAATTTTGGAGAGCGGCACCAGAGTGTCCGGGAGGGGGGGCACATTTGCGTTCACTGCGACACCCACTCAGACGACCTGGTTTCTGAGTGTAAATCAGCCTTTACTGGTGATTATCTCTGTTACTTTTGGCCTCAGCTTTCATCAGGTCGCATGATTTACTTCTAGACTAGTTCTTAAGACCATTTTGACCCCATGGCATGAAGTCTTGCATCAGTAGATTATTAATGGTATTTTATGTCTTCCATTTTCTTTCATTTGTTCCAACAGTGGATTTATTCCCACCACCCTGCATGCCTATTTTAGATTCACTCTTCTGACATTTTAAATACAAGGACAAAGTGGCCTTTTCTGAAGTTCCAGTGACTTAAAGTGGGTTTATTGTCATTGATTGGCTTTTTATGTTGAATTTCTTATCTTTTTGCAGAAGTGTCAGGGTCTTTGTTACAATTCTGAACTCAAAGTTGAATATATTGTCACAAATTCATTTAATTATTGTATTTTTACTTTGTAGGATGTGTACTTTTATAGTTTAAAATATTATCAAAGGAGACATTAAGGTGCAGCAGTCAGCCATCAGATGTAAAAATATCTACTAGAATATTGAGAAAAAAAATTCTATAAAAGATATTATTGTAAAAAAGAAAAAAAGTCAAGATAATGTTTTTAAACAGGTTTCTTACAACATTATTGAAATAAATAATGAGCTCTGAACATGTACATAGAATCATTTTTAGGGAGAGGTTTGAGGGTGTGTGGGGGAATCCAAAGGCCAAGCACAGAAAGCGCTGTTGGTTTTGTGTGACCTTCAAACATTCAAGCAGACTTGCATGAGAAGCAGGATCTCTGGAGTTACCTTGGAAACTATTAGACTCAAAACAAACCGTCGATCAATCCAAGTTGATACTGTTTTACACCGAAGGGAAGGTTTTTTTTCGGCTCTACTTAGAAATGTGTTCTACTTTTTGTCCATGAGTTTATGTCCGATCACCTCAGAACTGTACCTCAAATTGCTTAGAACACAAGCTCTCGGAGGATGCCTTGAAACCTCTTACTAGAATAGAATAGAGTGGAATAGAATAGAATACAATAGAAAATCCCTTTATTGTCCCAAAATGGGGAAATTGTGGTGTTTACAGCAGCAAAAAGATTATAGATAAAAATGGAAAAATGTACAAACTTTATTTGGTTTTTAACAGGAATTGCACAGCCATACATTTACAATGTGATACATATAAAACAAACCATACAATTCCCTTGAGTCATGAAAAACTAAACAAAAAACACAACAAAACGACCTCCAATCACTCCCAGGCAATAAGAAAAAGTCTCAAGAAATAGGACACCCACACGAGAGAGAGAAAAAATAAATAAAATAAAATTAAAATTAAAAATATATAAAAAGTAAAAAAATGTTTTGAGATAGTACAGTACAGTTTGTGCCCAGGAAAGTATACACGAAGGACTAGACTGGGACAGAATGGAAATTAACCTGACCAACCAATCGCAATAATGGTTGCCTGATTTCTGCACATTTGTCAGAGGAACCCTGTAGTGATGACCTCATTTTTTCAAGTTTAAGAAAATAAACCATATTCCTCAACCAAAGTATGAAAGAAGGAGGTTGTAGGAAAAATGTACAAGAATGACATAATAGTGAAGATTTAAAAGATGTAAAGGGTAAAGTGTTTTAACAATAATAAAAAAAAAAAACTTGCACCTGGAGAATGAATAACCAATTTATTCTGGTTATTTTTTATCTTACAGTATTTTAACTTTATTGTATTTAGAGATAACTTCTGTTAACATTTGAACTGATACCATAATGATACGCAGGACCTGGGAACTGAACCAAGTGGTACTTTTTTATTTCCAGGTAACTAACATCTAAAATACTAGACCTAATTACCTGAAGCAACAGAAATTTGATGAGAATACCACCTCATTTTACTGGCTGCAGACAACGATGCTGACGGTTACTAATTTATTATTCCTCATTATAACCAAAAGGTTACGTAAACTTTTGACAGAATTGGAGCGTTTCTATCAACATGCTACCATTAGATGCAGGCTGATCTATTCGGATATTTGTTTTTTTCAATATATTTCTGAGGTCAATATCGGATTTGGACGTCCCTAAATAATAATCCTGTAAACTTTACTAAAAACAAAGTTTCTGGCACTGCATAATTTGCGTTAACTAACCACGGCCGGTCAGCAAGGAATAATAACGGATCATTATCTATACCTAAAACTAATACAGTAGAATCCGCTTATAGTGATCGCGTTGGTCCAGAGCCAATTTGTTTAGAACAAATATAGTAACCCCTCCCTCCTGCCATGTTCCAGCAGTGACGTCACGGTGCGGTTAGCCTAGCGCCATTCTGGTGCTAATCCATTCAGTTATTTCTAGACTAACAGAAGGATTTTGAAGTTTATTCTCTCAGTGAACAAACCTACGATCTGTGCAACTGTACAAAGGTTTAGGAAGGCTATTTATGCCACTTTGCAGATTAGCTACTAAAAAAGCACCTTTGGATCTGTGTTTAGCCGGAGTAACCTGACTCCGCCAGATGGATTTGCTCCGCATATCCATCTGGAAACCTTCCGTTGAAATAATTTTGGGAAGGGGCGAAAATACTGGTTAGCTGATTGGCCTATGTTGGTGATAGACGGGCCAAATAAACCAATCAGATCAACGAAGTATATGACGTAACAGAGCGACGACGAAAACACAACAACAAGCCAGGCTACTCTTGCCGAAACCAGTCGGGAGAAGAGCAAAAACATCTTTTCCTCTGAGAAAAGCCTCCAGAGCAGTGTTTTGCTCTTCTCTCAGTGAAGAAATACTCTGTAACTCCGATAAAACTTGCTCGATAGCCACGCTAACGCTAGTTTCATCGGCTGAAGCCGCCATGTTCTTTAGACTGAACTGTCGCGCTTCTCGTTGCGTCACACCTCAACCCGCCTCAAAGCCAACGCTGATTGGACGTTCGTTTGGTGAACGGCTCCAAATTTTCTTCAACGGAGAGTCTCCAGACTGATCTGCGAGTGAAACCTTGAAAGCTCGCGAGATCAGGATGGTCTCACGAGGCTATAGCCGGAGGGCTTTACTGTACAAACAGGAGAAGCGGTGCAAGTGAAACTAGACATTGCCGTCGGACAACATGCGGTAATTTATAAATGTTTTAAATTTAGGTCGGGTCTGGATTAGCTAGCAGGTGGGTCCGGATCCGGACCGCGGTCCGCTAATCCATGACATCTGATTTAGTGCTTTAGCACAGAAACAAAATGTTCAAACTCAGTGAAACAAACATCTGGGCTCATGGTTAAAATGAGCATCAATTAGATTCGAGCATTTCAAGATTGACTGTTGCATTTGCTCACAAGAAAAAAACTAAAACGTCTGTTGAACGTTTGCTTAGCACCACTGCACATCAATAAGCATACAAATTAGGAGCGTATTAGTACATCGCCCAATTCTGGCTGAATCTGCTCTAATCTAGTCTGAAAAGAACAAGCTGACTCCATCTTCTCCAAGCAGAAACTCTGGATCTCTCAGGGCTTTTCTCTCCTGTTTAGCAGAGTATTGATCAGAAACCCAGATACAGTTACGCTGCTCATTAAACAGAGCAATTACTTCTGTTTTCTGTGCAGCATTTCAGTGCAATTATCTGATTTGATCAAATGCATGATAAAGAGTTGTCTTGTCCCTTTATTTGTTGTCTTTTTTTTTTTTTTTTATTCCTACAGCTGCATATCTCAAGACAGTGAAGAAGCTTTTACGACCACAAGCTTGGTGCAAATATTACAAAAACAGTAAGCTCCGCTAAATTGAAAGCCTGATTCTACCGCCGCTCAAAACGGGCTGAGGTTATAAATCAACCACTTGTAAATCTGTGAAGCCTCCCAGATCATAGACATATAAGTTAGTGAGAACTCTGTCATAGTAACAGCTTCTAGATGCCTAATTTTGTAAAATTTAAAGCAACCCAACCATTGTATGGTAATATTCAGCCTGCCACTATTAAACCTTTATTAGGGACCATGAATTGCTAATATAATATTGCAACTTTTAAAATCAAACCTCACTGATAAAAATATGTCATATAAGTACAATCAAACAAATTGTATTTATCAATATCTAAAGGATTCTTTACAATGCTGTTTAATTACAGGGATTTAAAGCATAAGGAAAATAAGTGAACCAAGCTGAAGTATGCAGAAAACTATTGAAAGAGTAAAACTTAATAATTCCCCAAAAAATATGTCCTTATCGATGGTCTCCATCTTACTTTTTAATAACATAACTTAATGGAATCTGATCAACTGATTAAATTTACATTTTCAAGAGAATGAATCAGAGTTTCTGCTGATGGCAAGAATTATTTCACACTATTCACATTGGATGAATTTATTAGAAGGAAGCGGATCTGGACCAATCTGGTGTCCACCAGCTGGGTCAATTATATTCTCCTGCTCTTCAGAGTTAATAATAAGCCTTGTCCTGCTGCAGCAGTGATGTATCTGCTGAGAAGAGGTGTTGCCTAAAAAAGTCTTAATGTACCAGAAGTGTTCATTTAAAGGAAAAGTTCTTTGAGTATGAAATGATTCCATCCTGTTCAATAAGTCATAAGTGTTATTA
>NW_015150511.1:1730116-1734075 GCF_000732505.1 Cyprinodon variegatus
CATCTTGAAAACATTCTTCTTCCAAATGTTGGCTACATATTACGGGTTTTTTCTCTGGCCAGAAGTTCGATGGCAAATCAGGAATCGGAAAGGTGAAATAACTAATTTATTTTTCACTTTTACCCGATGTATTCCAGCATCCAGCTGCCATGCACGTGGGCATTGTCAGTTTCACTATAGCTCTGGTGAATTTCAATGGTGAAGTCCTCTGGAAATCTTCAATAATTGTTGTTGATTGCAGATGTGTCTAGTAGTTCCCATTGATTTAGCTTGGAAAGCGGGGAGAATGGCGCTAGGCTTACCGCACCGTGACGTCACTGCTGGAAGATGGCAGGAGGGAGGGGCTACTATATTTGGACAAAAATGGCCGCTCCCACTGATTAAAGCTAAATTCATTAAATCACCGTAAAGGACTAGTGATCATTGATTATTCCTTGCTGACCAGACTTTTCCTTTAACTGATGTTTTATTAGTAGAAAATTTTAATCCAACAGTTTTGTTTGTTTTACTGCCTTCATTATGCATTTTTATGTAAACTTGGTACTGTATGTGAGTGATTTTGATCTCTAGTTGCCCACATGAGCCAAGTCATCCCTCAACACCCTGGTTTGGCATTGCACTTCTCTCTCTGTGATCTATCTGCCTTTTGGTTCTGCTGGTTGTGTATGCTGCCAAACGGAGATTTCTGTCATAGATCTGCACCTCCCACCCTGAAGAATTCATTTAAAAAATCCCCAATAATATAGATAATAAAGGATTTTACAAAGCAACAGTATGTACATCAGTATGTATATAAGTGAGTCATAAACTGAAGAGCAGAAGCGTTAAAACCTTAAGCCTGGTTTATGCTCAGAAATCAGGTCGTCTGCGTGTGTCAAAGTTAACGCAGATATACTCCCCCTTCCTCAGACACTCTGGTGCACCTCCCCAAAACTGTAGGTGACTGCAGACAGTGCCGCAGACAGAAAGCCTCTGATTGGTCAATTCTACATCCGCTTTACACTATGCGTATTTCCTGTTTGGTACCTAACAGCAGAAACTCTGGCTGTAGTGCCATCCACAACGCCTAGTACACCTTGGACACTATCCCAGACGCCGTACGGGACGCTAGTTTGTAGCTCTGTGAGACGGTCTGTTGGTTTGCATCCGAAGCCAAAACACGCAGCGCCACGACCAGTCTTTGGGGAACACCTGCAGGTGAACTGTGTGTTGTCCGCCGTTGGATGAGGGGTTGTAGACGGCGAGCAAGTTCGTCAAACCGACACACGTACACCCACAATCCTAGCTAGTTCCTGATTGTCCCTCTTACGTTGTGGCGTGGAATAACATAGCGCACACCATGCTTCAATATTGGGAATAAATCAAAAATATCTGCATCATACCTCCGACACACTGGAATATACTCAGTCCTTTAGACAGGAAGACAAACCTAATATCCAACACTTTCCTCATCTTTTCCCAGGAATCCTTTCAGCCATTTGCCATCTCACCTTGTGATCTAAAGCCATCCAAGACAGGGAGTGACCCAGAGGATGTTTTATTAGCTGTTGGAAATTGCCCCAGTAGTTAAAATGGACAATTGGATTTGCAGCCTCTCTTTCATCTTCTCACGCTGATTTGTGACAAGTGAGAAGAAATCGGTTCTAATTTCATTGTTTTTGCTTTCGGTCTTTTTCTGTCCACTCCTTTAATCCGGTCTTGGGGACTCCCATGCTCTGAGCCCTGATGGCAGCCAACGATGCAAATGAATTGATTTCATTTGCAATGAACTCATGATTGTGATCCCGTTCTTAGCGGCCGCTGTTTAATTTCATATTGATGAATAAACCATCTGAGCTCAGAACAATGCCTTCTAATTAGGGTGATGCTAATTGTGTACTCATTGATTGGCTGTCATGTTGATGTTATGAGGGTCAGGAGGGGCGGTTGTAGAAGAGTTGCTGCTAGAGAAAACACTTGTCGCTGGGAGTACAGGTAGTTCTTCAGCTTTCCAGGGAACCCATTTAGAAGCTCTGTTGGTTTTCCTCCGCTGTTCTACACGACGCTCTGTGACAGCAGGAGGAGGTGTTTGATATCTAAGGCAAAGATGATTTTCCTTTATAGCATCTGTCAGGCTGTGAAGCAACATAGAGGAGACAAACAAACATTGTTGCTCAATATGAACTAGTTTTATATTTCAGCTTTGCAGCGGCCTTTTCCCAAAAATCTTTTCTTTTGTTAAAGCCATAAGCAGGATTTATAAGTTCTGAAACTCATACTCACAGCTTATAGAAAATATGTGAATACCTAAAAGCACATCATTCTATATTAATGTGAAAACACACCGCCATGAAGACCCCGATGCCACAAGAATCTATGATGCAACACTACAGTACGACAGCAGTGCACTGTATAATGTGCAATTACTATTTAGTACCCTGTGCTATAACCTGTTTCTTTATATCTGACACCCAGTGCAATAGTTTTATATATATAAATACCCATCTATATATATACCCATGTAAATACCCTGTGCAATAATACTGTACATAGCCCCACTTATACCTTTTTGACTATTTGAGCCAATGTAACAAGTACATTTCTTTACTGTAAGATCAATAAAGTCGATCAATCAATTCACTTTTAATTTATAAAACTGGAGTTCCGCAATCAGTTATCTGCTGGTTTGCTAGCCATCTTTATAAAGAATAAGCAGCAATTTAGGGCTTGATATTAATAGACTACAAATAATGGGAGGTAAATTGCTCTAGCGTTTTTTTGTTGTTGTTTTGTTTTTCGCAGAACTTTGTTGGTACGCAAATGTTAAGACATGCAAAGAAATGTATTTACACGATATTGGCCGTTAAAGAAAGATGAGGTTCTAAGCCATGTGGTTTGGTAATGATGGTAAAAATTATATAAGAAATATATATATACATATATACTAAATATTTCTTAAGCACTTCCAATAGGAAGCATATCTTTAAGTGATACAAACTCATGATTTAGTTTATCTACATAACGCCATTTTACAGAGACAAATGATAAAGATAACTAGCATCTTTTATGATAGCAAAGACAATGTGTTTTTGCAGGCATGTTTGATATCCTTTTTTTTTTTATAAACAGACACACCTTGTCTCCTTAATTGCAAATGGAAATCACTTTTTACCTTCTTAAAAGATCTGCTCTTGCATGCAAAAATGTTTGCACCAGTTTAAAGATGCATAAAACTTGTGCAGATCAGGCCCACAGCAACTGTTGGTGACTTAGTGTCAGGAAATCACTCCATTTTTTTTAAGTTGGCCAAATAAACTAGCAGGAAGAACAACACAGAGGAGGAAATACAGAGGCAATCCAAAAGCTGTAATTCCATCTGTGTCAGGAGATTTCTCTAAACACCAAATACCAGTAAATTTCAAACCTTGCAAAACACTCTCCGAGAAAAACTTGTTCAACTCAAAGATAGAACACCGTAACTAAACTGAGCAGCGTATTTATTTAGTTCAGTGCAGCAAGGACTGCTCGGAGTCCTATATTGGCAGAACCGAAAAATAACTACATAAATACATGGTGCAGCACAGAAAAGCCAGCAGCTCTTCTTTTGAAGTTAAGTGTCTCTTTCTAGCTTCATCCTAATGTATTGAATGCCAGCTCAAATGGGAGTGTAATATGCCGGGCCAGAAAACTTAATCAGAGTGACTGGTTGCAAAGAGATCTACTCTGTCAATGTGTTGTAGTGGATATCTATCATTTATGTATACACAACAGCAAAGCCATGGCTCCACAGGGTCAACTATTTAACAAATAATCACAAGTGTTGCCTTGGAAATGTATTCACACCCCTTGAACTCTCTTATATCAACAAAATTGTATGTATTTTAGTTGGTTTGCATGTCAAGTATAAACAGAAAGGGAAAATGCTTAGATTAATTTCAATTCAATTCAATTTCAATTCAATTCAATTCAATTCAATTCAA
>NW_015150511.1:1735133-1737514 GCF_000732505.1 Cyprinodon variegatus
CGTCTATCACCAACATAGGCCAATCAGCTAACCAGTATTTTCGCCCCTTCCCAAAATTACTTCAACGGAAGGTTTCCAGATGGATATGTGGAGCAAATCCATCTGGCGCAGTCAGGTTAGGTGGAATGTGCTTCTTTGGTCTCCAAACTATGCTTAACTGTAGCTTTATCCCTGCTTTGAGGCTTTCTTTTTTTAGGTAAGAAGCACCCAGTGGTTTCCTTCTAAGGATGTGCACGTCCTGCTTGGGAAGATGCTGCACTATTTGGCTTATGTGAGATTTACTTGTGTAAAAAGACAGAAAGTCTAATGATGCTCTGAAGGAAGAAAAAGTTGAGTTAAAAAGTTCAACTAAAGAAGAATCCAAAATTGGAGAATATAACCAGACTGAACCAGTGAGGAAATGTTGTTGTCATGTCCTCCAGCAGCTTAAGCCTATAGGAGCATAACTACAGAGAATGTCTCCATAACCTCCTTTCTAAACTTGTCCGCCCTTTTATTTATTAAGCTATTTGTCCTCTAATTTTCTCTAAAAATCTCTGAGGGTTTTAAAGAATCAGTTAATTATTGAGATTTAATCTGATACTAAAGCAATAGTTAATATAATGAAAGGTTTGATACTGGACTTTTGAGCATGTTTGTGTGGTGATGATAGTGTAAGAATGGTAGCCTATGGAGCCGGCCGGTTTTCCCCTCTCATGGCACTGCAGCTCCCATCAAATCATTTAGTCTGATCCGGAGGAATGAAGTGGACTTAAGGAAGGTCAGCCTGTGGCCGCAGGTTCCTCACTCCGCTCTAATCTGATAAGAGCACACTGAGAGAGGTTTGGATTGACTGTAATCCACCAGCATCTCTCTCTTTCTTCCTGATTTGTTTGCCTTATACATCCCCCCCCCCATCGTCTCTCCCCCAATTTATTCCAGCCACTCAGTTATTGGGATTCAGCTGCTCTCCTTCACATTCACCCTTTACTTTAATCACCAAACCTCTTGGTTTATTGATACTGTCAGTCAGGCTGTGCTACAAGTGTTTCTATCGGGATCATTCATGGATGTAGGTTATCTTCCAAATCAGATTTAAATTCATCTAAAGCCCAGCATAAAAGATTTTTCTTAATTATTTTCAGGGCATCTCACTCGTGTCGCATCTCGCCAGCTGTTTAGTACTGGATAATGCAGTACTGATTGGTTTTGATGCTCATTGTGTCCTAAAATATACATTTCAGAGGATGAGGCAGATCCTTTAAACAAATGAGATGCATTTTGATGAAGTGCCCTGTCGTCTGTGATCAGTCTAAATTTGACAGGAGCATGACTGATTTCTGTCTGCGACGTTAGCTCGGGACATCAAATCAATAATTTACTGAATATGCCATAAATCAAAAGGCAGGCATCCGTCATCTCCGGATTGAATGAGAGATAATTATTCACATATAAACCAAATGAAAGATATATTATAGCAAATTTAAAAACTTTGGAAGCACTTTGGATGTGGAAACCACAATAAAACACTGACAAACGAATCTCTTGTACTTATCTTCTTTCTTTTGAAAAGAATATGCCAGCAGCGCATTTTATAAATCTAAATTCCCCTTACTTGGCAGAGAGAGCAATAACTGTCTTTTGAATGACTTATGAAAGAATCTGTTCCCCAGTTCTTCTCATTTCTCTTATCCTCTATATGCTCTAAGTGACTGGCTGTTATCGTGTTCCATCCAGGGAGTCGACACCGAGGTTTCCTAAATAGTCCTGTGGGAGCCTCGTGCAGATCTGTGATGTGTGGCAACAGCAGAGACTTTGGTTTGAATCAGTTTGAGTTTCAGTGAGACATGCAGATGTTTTAATGTAGACATACAGAGGATAGAAAGGAGGTTAACAACCTGTTAACATTTCAGGTTTTCATCTTTCAAAAATGAAACCAAGGCTCACCTCAGAAGTTTTTCCTTTCTGCAACATGGAGTTCAATATATCTTATTTAATATCACAACGTATTGATTAAAGAACTATTGTCTAGTTAATCTTTTTGATTGAGTTACGATTAATGATAAGTAACAAGGCTGCATGATGGCAAAGTTTGTAGCATTGCTGCCTTGCTGCAAGAAGTTTTTGGGTCTGATTCCGTTCTGCATGGAGAGAGTGAAGATTCTCAGTCATTCAGGTCATAGTCATTCCAAAAAAAGTAAAAAAAAAACAAAGTTTGAAGACGTTTCTCTTTCCATCCAGAAAGCTTTTTCAATGCAAAATGTCAGAAATAGCGTTTAGTTTCAAGCTATATAAAGTTAGCCTGGTGAGACCATCCTGATCTCGCGAGCTTTCAAGGTTTCACTCGCAGATCAGTCTGGAGACTCTCCGTTGAAGAAAATTTGGAGCCGTTCACCAAACGA
>NW_015150511.1:1738604-1740530 GCF_000732505.1 Cyprinodon variegatus
GAGTCAGGTTAATATCAAGTAGCCCAGCAAAGCCTTGTTTTTGCTTAGAAAACATGCAAATTCAAACGGACATAGTCGCCAACTGATCCTGGCCCCTGTAATGGCCCCTGTACTTAAAACATACACCACAACAAATTTAGATTTAAGTAAAATTTCTTGAAAATGGGTGTATTTTGCCTCAATTTGTGCAGGTAGGTAAGACAATTTACTAATGTAATAAGATGATTTCAATTAAAATAAAAATAAGAAAATCCATCCTATTTCAATGCTATTTCATCCTATTTATGTAATTATCTTATTTTTAAGGAAAAATAAAATTTTCTTTAGCAATCATCTTATTTACCCCCTCATTTTAAGATGTTTTTACATTTTAGATCACTTTTGGCTGTGTCATACAAAATAAGTAAGCCGATTATTTCCATTGACAGAATGGAATCCATCCAGTCTTAGATTTGTTTTGAGATTTATATACATTTTGTTATGACAAGTCTTGCAAAGTGCAATAGCCTCAATGCATTGGCAGAGATTATTGCACTTACTTTAAGCAGAATCCTCTAAAATCAATCTTCTCTTGCTTATTCAGAAAAAATGTAAAACAATCCACTGGACTTGGTTTCCAAGTTTGATTAGTGTATAAATCTTCATACGAGACCCTGATTAGATGAAAAAGTTTTGTAACTGATAATCATTGACTTCGACCAATTTAATCATTCACCTTTATAATTTACTTTTAAAAAGTGCTGTCACCTTAAAACTTTAGCCGTATCAAGATACAACCAGGTTTTCATCATCATAATTTTTGTTCTGTGTCCCAATTAAAAGCAATGGCCCCCCTTTAAACGGACAAACAGGTCCACCCCTTTGGAATGGGGGTCATTTGGCTTCTTTTGTTAGCCTCAGAACTCAATTTTGAATTGAAAAAACTTCCTGGATGGGAAGCAAAACGTCTTCAAACTTGGAAACAAAGTCCAGAAGATTGTTTTTTAACTTTTATGGAACTTTCTGTATCGAGTTTGCATGTTCTTCCTGTGCATTTGTGAGTTCTAAACCTAGAAACAATGGCCAGAGATATCTGGATTAAACAGTAATGAAAGAGCTGCCTTAAGTTCAGGAAGCAGTGGAGTTGTAGTATTTTAAAGGCTGTCCAATGAAAGAAACATTTTTACCGTTCAGTTACAATTTCATCTAAAATAAATGGATATTTTGAGTTCAGAAAGTTTTCATTTAGGTTTTCAGTCAAAGATCTTAAAAGGTCATCACTAAAAGTCTCACCAGGATTAGAATAAAAATGGTGCTTTAGCTTAAATAACCTACAAATCTATATGTTTCTGTAAAATATATAAATATCCTGTAAGAGAAATCTGATATATTTTACTCACTTTAAGAACATCTGCAGTTTGATATAAAAAAAAAAGGAATAGTTTGACTTTTCTTATCCAAAGAAATTGGATCAGTGATAATATCTTATAGAAATGATGCTTTCAGCTGTGAATGTGCTTCGCTTAAATGACTGATTTACAGATTTAGCCTTTTCAGATTGCTTTCGTTCTCCTGCGGTTACAATCATCTGATCCATTTCAGACTGATAGAATAAGTGCCGCTCGTGTTGATCCAAAAGGTGAATTGAACCGACCTTATAGGCTCTCACTTGAAATACAGAACAGGATTTCAGCAACGGCTCCATTTAGTTCTAATATAATCTATAGAAACTGTTGGAGTTTTTTTTTTTTAAGGACTTTGGACGGCACCAATATCACTGAAGGGGAAATCAGGTTCCAAAAGACACAATTAAGCATTTAAAGCCTGGAGGTTCTGTTGTTTTATTGATCCAACATGTTACTAACTCTATTATAATCACCTCAACCAGTAGGTGTGGTGTGGGGCTACTGATGTTTACAACCTTCTGCAGTCTCTTTAATTCTTAAA
>NW_015150511.1:1742525-1744002 GCF_000732505.1 Cyprinodon variegatus
GACCCCTCTCCTATAGGTTTCATTTATGGCCTCAGCCTCCACTCACACACAAAAGAAGCTGCAGATGCATCATGTTTACTCTGAGGACGCATTGCTATGCAACTGGAATCTCATTATCCTTTATAATATTGATCAGGCATCAAAAGATCATCTAGCAAGCACGTGGCTAAGGCTTTATCAACTGTCTGTCAGACGCTGTAGGCAGGGAATAATCCATAATTAATCCCCTCTTGACACATGGGCTGTTGTTGTCATAAATAGTTTAGAGTGCCCCATGGCTCGCTCCACTGAATCAATGTTCTGACTTTAAATATTAATATTAATGATGCACTCATGGAATTACTGAATCTTCTCAACTTTGACATTTTATTTCATTCTAACGAGGATTTAGTCCTTTTAATAAAGCAATCACATCCAGAAGTAAAGCGTATATTTTACTCTATTCTTTTATTTATGCAAGTTAAAATCTGGCAGGATTATTTATTTATTTATTTTTTGAATCATGCACTTTTCTGAATCTTTATTGATTTATGCTCATTACATCTTCTTCTAAGGAGGAAAAGTCACAGCGTTCATAACACAGACTGCTTCTGCTTTTTTTTTTTTTTTAGCTCAGTTGTGAGAAAAACTGGAGGAAGAAATATTTCAATAATTCTCCAGGCGCTCCAAAGACTTTATTGCTTTTTCTTTTTTTATGTGCTTCTAATAATCCCTGTGATATTTACCTTTGATCTGATTTTGTAAATTACACAAGCGATGATTACTTTCTTAGAAATGAATGATAACGTCTAAAAATAAAAAACATTTGCACATCTGCTTTCTTTTCAACGTATGTTAAGAGGTTATGTACTGAAATGCTTTTAAATATCATACTGTATTTTGAAATCTCATTCTTTTTTAATTTGAAAAATGCAATACTGGTAACTTTAATTGAATATAATTGAAAATCTACACTTTTATAGTTAACCTGATATAACAGAGTGTGTTTGTGTTTTCTTAAACCACACAAGTCTCTATTATTTAAAAATAAAGTTTTTTTTCTTTATTTACGGTAATTGTTTTTTTACCTTGTGTAAAAAAGGGGTACTAAACCATATAAAATGCTGAAGTTTTTAATAAATCTGCCTTTTCTACATCCATAATAGCAGCTTGGTCCAAATGTCTCCTCCATGATGTATGTTTGTTTTTAGTTCAATCTGAAAAACTCAGACAGACAAACAGATAGATAAACTTTATTCCGGACTCATGGTCCAATAAATACATACATACAAAGAAAATAAAAATAGTTAATTATAAAAACACAGTACAAGTACCATTTTCGATTACATAGGATCTTTAAGAAGACAGGAATACCAGTGTCTCCACAGCTTAGACTGAAATCGGATTGCACTACGTACGGTATCAGTAAGTGACAAAATAATTTTCAGATGCATTTAACCTACAAACAAACTTATACATTAACTTTCGTAGAACAGCT
>NW_015150511.1:1744754-1746099 GCF_000732505.1 Cyprinodon variegatus
TTTACGAGCAAGGGTGTTAGCTTGAGCATACAACAATCTACATTGTCTACAAATATCATCATCGTCTGACAGATTTTCTGTGATGATGTGCCCAAGATACTTGGTTTTGTTTGTAACACCCAGCACAGTATCTGACAGGAGAAAATCTGGAAACTCAGTAGAATAGAATAGAAAATTAGAAGAATTTTATTGGTACAATTACTTTTTCTTCTGTGCTCAGACCTCGGCAGGAAAAATAGCGCTTAATTTGATAATTTGTTCATAGATATGCATGAACAGGAGCAAAGAATAGGGCTGTTTCCCCCCCAGAGCTGAAACTGGTGGTGGAGTGGAGATAGATGGAGTTGGTCAGTCTGTAGACTGCTGGTTGGAGAGACGGTCTGCTGAGCTTTATGGGGAGATCCAGTGGACTGCGTGAGCTGATACTACAGCTTCACTCAGGGACCTGGAAGATGGAAGTCCAGCTTGGATAACACAGGTTGGAGAGAACCTGCCGATGATGAGCTAGCATGAAGCGCAGAGATGGCAAAAGTACTCACTTTCCGTACTTGAGTAAAACTACAGATACTTGTGTGAAAAAATACTCTGGTAAAAGTGGAAGTACTGATTAAACTTCTTTACTCAAGTAAAAGTAACAAAGTACAGGCTTGTAAATTTACTAAAAGTATAAAAGTCCTTTTGTTTTTCGTCTGTCCACACTGCAAAAAATGGAAATCTAAATGAGTCATTTTTGCTTAAATTAAGTGCATTTTTTCTTGATTTGAGGAGGTAATTGAGATAATTTGCCAATGGAACAAGACAATTTACACTTAAAATAAAAAAACACAGTTTCATTGTCTTATTTCAAGTGCATATTATTTAATTGAGTAAAAATGCTCATTCCATTGGCAAAGTATCTCATTTACCTCCTCAAATTAAGGGGAAATGCACTTAATTTAACACATTTTTACTTATTTCTAGATTGTTTTTCAAGTGTACAGTCATTCTTGGGTTGTCTGTTGTGTTTTAAATCATGCAAAAAAATCATTTTTTTGAGTCATTTTTGCTTAAATTAAGTGCATTTTTTCTTGAATTGAGGAGGTAAATTACATACTTTGCCAATGAAACGAGACAATTTACATTTAAAATAAGAAAAAAACAATTGCTTTGTCTTATTTTAAGTGCATATTATCTAATTATCTTATTCTAGGAGTAAAAATACTCATACCATTGGCAAACTATCTTATTTATCTGCTAAAATTAAGGGTAAATACACTTATTTCTTGATGTTTTTTTCAGTGTAGTATTTTATGTATGTATTATTATTGTACACTGCAAAAACGATCTAGAAATAAGTAAAAAATTC
>NW_015150511.1:1749461-1750390 GCF_000732505.1 Cyprinodon variegatus
CGAGCAGTTGGACAGGTGTACCTAATAAAGTGGCCGGTGAGTGTATGTAGAAAAAGTTTATAAAAGCAGAAAAAAAATACAGAAAAAAATACTTGCTCTCCACTATAGCTGCAAAAATAATCATTATTCTTTGTTCAGTGCAGGAGTTATTGTGGTTCTAAGTGGGCAATTAGTACTTTTCTCTACTTTACTGATTAATGCTTTATCTGACATTACCTCCTACGGTTGTTCTTACATTGACCGGCTCTGGTTCAGGGCTCAGATTCAGCAACGGCTGATTCTACAGCAGCTGACAGCTTCTCTTCTGCAGGTAACGTGGCGAACTGCTAAGCTGCAGGGAAGATAATGTAGGAGTTGTAAGAGTGCTGAAGCTAATTAGCTGGCTGGCAGATGCTCACCAGGTGAAAGGAGCTGCTGGAGACACAGACAGTTTGGATGAAGAGGGTTTCTCCCTCTACTTTTCACTGAGAGGTAATCAGCTGTAGCCAAGATGAAAGACTGAAGGTTAGAGTGTCCTTGCTCTTCAACACACAAAAATTGATTTTTTTTATTTTTTATGTTCGTATTCATATTGAGTGGATTCTACAGTGAAATTGCTTCTGTTTACTAATTAGAAAGCTGCTTGTGGACGAACTGCTGCCGATTCTTTTGCTTCTCTACCGCAGCGTACCTTTGCAGGTCGAGTTGTTTCCAACCCGACCTTTTCTGTCTAATAAATGTATCTGTTTACTTTGGACGTATGCAGTGAATTTATACTAATATTGATGTATAACGGCAAATAGAAATCAGACAAAAACACATTTTATAAACTAAAATAAAAAGAAACTTTAAATTATTTTTAACCAAAAATATTTGGAGTAACTTTGCCCGAGCCCAGCATCGACCTGATGGGTGAACAGCAGAAAATGGATGTTTGCTTTCTCTGACAA
>NW_015150511.1:1752582-1753519 GCF_000732505.1 Cyprinodon variegatus
CAACGCGCTATTATCCAAGTCATCTTGAAAACATTCTTCTTCCAAATGTTGGCTACTGTACATATTACGGGTTTTTTTTTTTTCTCTGGCCAGAAGAGTGCTGCAGTTCTATGTATTGGCCACAGGTGGCGATCTAATTAGAAAACTCCGTAATGCCTCTTTAAACATGGGAAAAACCAGTCTTGAATCTTAGCTTCTACCTTCGCAATTAAGAAATGATGAGTGTGGAAATATTTTTGATTTATCTGGTAGTAAAATTTTCAGGCAGAAATTAGTCTTAAAATCCTCAGGGTTAAACGGGTTAATATTAATCATCAGAACCTCCGCCCCAAGCTGATTAATGAATAATGTCATCAACCCTTAACAGGGCTCCATGTTAACCATCGCCCGATCGCCCGGGGCAAGTAGTTTTTATTGTCGGGAGAGAACAAATTTCATTCCATTTACCCGCCAGGCAAGTGCAATGATCGCAAAAAAAATTATTTATCACTCAAAATTACTTTAAAATCACCGACATTAGCTGAAAACGACCCACAAGTGTTGCCGGCGCCATTTTTGTAGTTTTGTACACATTCTCGCGTGATTTAAAAAAGCTGCGTAATTTTTTCGCTACATGGCGTGATTCAGCACTTGGGGAGAGAATTCTGCAGAGCAGCAGCTGGATGATGGATCTATCTATACTATACTATAATACACGCTAGATTAAAAATGATCAGTCAGGGATTAGGAAAATAATAATAATAATTGTATGCCATGCGCACAGTAAATATTGCTATCATATGGCAGTCTTATATACAGTGATGCAGGTCATACATTAAAAAATGTTCATTAAATTTTTTTCTCTTAGACATTGGAGAGGTGCATTTAAATATTATAGAGCTAAACATGTTAAATTGGTGAGTAGTAGTAGTGTAAGTTTTTAACCTGTCAAGTTTTT
>NW_015150511.1:1755675-1756759 GCF_000732505.1 Cyprinodon variegatus
CACTTGCCCAAAGGGCAAGTGGTAAAAATCCTTAACGTCAACCCCTGCTTAAATATATACCAACTCCCCCAAACTGGGGGCAGACATGGAAAAAAAAAATCAGTCTGGATATCAAAGAAGGAAAAAAGATATAGACCTATACTCTACAGAGTCCATCTTTATGAAAAGATAATTGCTGTAATATTATATGGTTTAACTTTCTATATGTCTTTTCAGAGTTTTCATTCTTCTTCTAATAAACCTCATTAATTTCCGTTGCACAAAGCTTCAAATCCCAGCGTTGAGTTGTCTAATATCATTGGCTATTCAAGGTTTGTTCACTTTGTTAGCCGTCTCCTGTGAAATGCAAATGGAGGTAGAAACTGTGTTTTTGTTTAACAACAGAAGAGAGCAGAAATTAACCACACCTCCAATCAGTTTGATTGATTAGACTCTAGGGGAGATAACAGAGGTTCTTGATTTACTTTGAGTCGTGGGACTTTCATATGTATCCCAACAACAGGAGCTTTTCATGAAGAAACTGCTGTTGTTTGGTGGGAGGAAATTAAAATAGGGGTAACTTATTGTTAAGAGAAATTTTCTAACATTTGAGAGAAAATTTTAACTTTTTTGGAGCAAAAATTCAAGGATGTGAACAAAATTGAGCTATTTTTTTTTATTATTTTTGTATTTTCTTTTGTTAATGCCTGCTGTGTTTAGTGTGTATTATTATGATGTTGGTGTGCTTTGGCTATGAAGGCTCTTAAACTCCAGAACGCTTTTTTATTTTAGAGGGAAAATAATAATAATTGAACTTTATCGATCTCACGTTGGAGAAATTTACCTCTGCATTTAACCCATTTAACAATGGCTTGCACAGAATTTTCTCCACCTGAATGAAAGTAGGTCTGACTCCATCATTTTTGGTTCCAAGGATGTCCGTCGGATTCAGTCCAGGGTCGGAGTTCAAACAACAAATAAACGCTGTTGTGGAAGTTAGCTTTTTTCAGCAGCGCCTTTTGACCAAGGTGAAACCCTTTTTCTCACGCCAAGACCTGGAGAAGGAGATTCATGCATTTATTATTTCTTGCTTGGACTACTGCAA
>NW_015150511.1:1759514-1760881 GCF_000732505.1 Cyprinodon variegatus
GCGAGTGAAACCTTGAAAGCTCGCGAGATCAGGATGGTCTCACGAGGCTAGGTCCCCATTAAACCGCCTTAAACTGGAATGGCGTAGACTTTAACACGTAGGGATCCACCTACAGGTAAAACTTGTTTTCTTTTAATTTTTTCATTCAATCATTCTTTTTTGTTTTGCATTTAAAAAAAAGTATATTTAAATGATCGGATTATTTACTTTTTTAAGAACTTGACTATTCTAAGTAAAATACCCCGCAGCTGACCTTTGGGAACCCTGAAGGCGTCCGACATGTTGCCTGAAATCGTTTGGTTTATTACCTCTGTTTGGAAGAAAGCATTAAATAAATACAAAACTTCAAAAATAATGATTAAAAAAAGGTTTTGAAAGGAAAGGCACCATATTTTGTTGAAAAGAGATAAAGGACATAAGTGTGTCGTCACCTCAATCGATTAGCATTGAATCCCTTGCAGGGTGAATGTTGAGCTTCCTTGGGAATCTGTGGCTAATAATGGTATCTTTTAAAAAAGCATTGGGTAAAGTGTTTGTGGGAAGAATGTAAAATACCTCAAACCAGGAATGTGATACATCTCAGCACCGTGAAAGGGCAAAAAAAAAAACTCACATTTTTAACTAAATCTTTTATTACAAACATCTGCTATTCAGGCCTTTCCTTATTTGATTGTATAAATTGCTGTATAAAAGATTCGACTTCGTAGAAAATAGCTTTTTGATTTAAAGTTTTATTTCTACAGAAAAAATATTTTGTTTTATTCAAATATCGGTTCAATTTAGTCTGCAAACTCTGTAAAGATGTTGAAAAAGCTCCTTCTCCCCACAGTATAAGAGAAAAGTGTGATAATGGCTCAGCTAGGTCACATTGTCGTCACCTTTAATGGCTCTCAGTCTTTCTTCCTCATAATAACCCTCTCAGAGCGGAGCGATACACGCTGCTCCCGCCTACTGGATCACAGGTGGTGGTTGAAGTTTTTATCACCGTCATTTCGAAGGAACATTTATGAAGCTTTTATAGTTAAAGTAATCTATTATTGAATTACGGGTCATTCAGCCCATCAGGCTTTCTGTCTCTTGGATCTTTTCAGTTATTTGGAGACAGAATAATCTGATTGGTACGGAAGAGGATTGGGGCCACTGAAAAAAAAAAATATTAACTGAATTTTTTTTATTTTTTTTCAGTATAGTATGGGAAAAAAGTCAGAATTCTGACTTTTTTTTCTCAAAATTCTGACTTTTTTTATTGTCAGAATTCAGTCAGAATTCAATCAGAATTCTGATATTAAAGTCAGAATTCTGACTTTTTTTATTGTCAGAATTCAGTCAGAATTCTGACTTTTTTCCCATACTATACTGAAATATAA
>NW_015150511.1:1762472-1764594 GCF_000732505.1 Cyprinodon variegatus
AATTAAATGATCTGCCAATGGAATGAATATTTTTACTCTTAAAATAAGATAATTACATAAAATGCACTTGAAATAAGACCACACAATTGTATTTTCTTAATTTAAATGTAAATTGTCTTGTTCTATTGGCAAAATGTTATTTTTACCTCCTCGATTCAAGAACAAATGCAATTATTTTAAGAAAAAATTACTTATCTAGATTTTGATTTTTCCAGTGCATCTCACTGCACTGCAAAAACAGTTTAGAAATAAGTAAAGATATCTTAAATTAAGTGTATTTTTCCATAATTTTAGTAGGTAAGTAAGAGGATTTGCCAATGGAATGAGTATTTTTACTTTTAAAATAAGACAATTAGATAAAATGTGCTTGAAATAAGACAATGCAATTGTTTTTTTCTTATTTTAAAGGTAAATTATCTTGTTCGTTTGGCAAAGTGTCTCAGTTACCTCCTCAATCCAAGAATAAATGCACCTATTTTAAGAAGAAATGACTTATTAAGATTTACATTTTTTGCAGTGTGTGAGTTGATTGAATGGATCACTAGACGATCAAAGGATGAAAGCTGCCCGTGAATTAAAAATGTCTCAAAGGAAAACTTGGAAAATATCAAGAGATGGGACTGAGCCGATGAAACCATAGATGTGAAATTCAAAGGATAAAAAAAACCAAACATTCAGATTAATTGTATATGTGCACTTTGGCACTGATTTTACGTGCAAAGCAGGCACTCTGTCATGCCTTCATTATCTGGTGCTGATTGGCATCGGTAATCAAACGTGTTAAGTAGGGCAGCATCATGAAAAGTGGCGCTGTAGAATAGATGACTGCTGATTAATCAATAAAAAAACACTTAAGCAGAAATCAGCAGAACTCGACCAGGAAAAAAAGCTCTTCTTGTGTCGCCTGCTTTAATCACTTTTCACTCTGCTGAGAGGGAGTGCTGTTTGTCCTCTCAGGTCTGGACAGCTTTCCTTAAAGGAAAAGTGCACTCATAGTCACAATTCAGTCTTCTGAAAGTGCTTTAAATATGAAATTGTTACATATAGTTTAATAAATGATCAGTGTTTTTCTTAAGAGTAATTTTCATGTTAATGTGCTTTACTGGAGTGGAGGCATCCATGTTTGTCAAAGAACACTACTGCCACCTACTGGTTTGTGACGTCACGGTGCGGTATCGGCTGTTGATCAAGTCCCAGTGCTGTATCTGGTGTTTGTAAAGCGGGGAGAATGGCGCTAGGCTTACCTCACCGTGACGTCACTGATGGAAGATGGCAGGAGGGAGGGGTTACTATATTTGGGCAAAAATGGCCACTCCCAGACTAAACCAGGGACATATGCAGGATTCTGGCCCTGCTGGGGGCCACCATCCTGCCCCCTGAGAGATTCCTGCAGACCATCCAAAGGAGCAGGCTTTAGTATTTGTCTCTGTCAGCACAGCTGCGTCTTACTTTAAAAACATACCCTCATATAAATGTCCAGGAGGTTTTTCAGAAGTAAAGCATCTAACTTTGTATCTGGAGCACATCATTTTATCATTGGTCAGCAGCAGATAAAAGTCACATCCTGCAGCAGTGAGATAGTCCTCCATCAGACAGGTTTCCCTTAGAGAAACATTGTGGTATTTTAATTTAGCACTTCTTCTCCTGCAAGGTGGTGTGGCACCCTGCCTGAAATGTTTCTGATGTTTTAATTGGACCCAATCACTTTGCCTGTTTTTTTTTCTTTTAGCATTACTTGCAAATTGATTGGATTTTTGACTTTGAATGAAGTCACACAAAACATATTGGAAAAAGAAACATTTCTTTTTTCCAGGTGTACTTGAGTCTCAGTTTGGGCAACAAGATGTGGTGAGAAGAAGAATTCGATTTTATTTAGGAGAACCAGCTGATTGATGCATGTTCTGTGACGGAAATGATTAAACGTAAGGAATAAGATCAGTCTGTCAATGAAATGAAAGGCTAGCTAATCTACTGCTAGCACATTTTCACTACATCATACGTTCTAGACACCAACAGAAATGTGTAAAACCATTTCATTCAATTCAACTCAGTTTATTTTTATATCACCAATTAAAAACACTACACCTCAAGGGTCTTTCCAGTTCACCAGATCATCAAGTCA
>NW_015150511.1:1767105-1774455 GCF_000732505.1 Cyprinodon variegatus
TGTACTATTCCTTTAAGAAGACCTCATTAATGTATTTATTTTACAAATTTGTAAAAAGAGCAACCAATTAAACTGTATGTTACAAAGTTGACATGATTATATGAGCTGTTTTCACCGAAAAATGGTCAGATCCGCCTCTCTGGCTGCAATGCCCGCTCCCGACACCGGGGGAACAGATTTTCACAGGGAAACAGAATTTCACACAAGACCGGCATCATTCAGTTTGCTTTTCCTTTGACCTCAAGCTGATGTGTACACCATGTAAACATGACATCATGTCTACGATTACAGCGTACGAGTGACCCTCATTAAAATAATGTATGCATAGCTGCAGCATATCTGGTTCTTCCGTCTGTTCTGTACCATTTTAAAACTCCAAGGACCGACCACAGGAAAAACAAAACCGCGTTTAACTGCTGATATGAGTGCCGCAGAACGGGCAAAACGCAACTCGATTAGCTTCCATCTTGGGTCATCATGAACGCTCCAGTTATCACTACATTTCTCAAATGTAAAGTTGTTTCAAGATTTGTAAAAGTGTTTCAGATTTTGTATTGTTGGTTTGCACTTCCGGGCCACCATACATCTCTTTAGGGGTGTTGAGAATATCCTTTAGATATTATTTGATGGGTTTATTTGAGGTGGATTTTTATAAAGTACTTCATCTCTGACTCTGCGGACGGCAAAATCCTCTCCTTGGATCTCCAAGTAGTGCTTGTGGGATGTCACATGTTAAAGGGTTGGCTGTCAGCTGTCATGGCTTTCATGGAGGACTCTGTTCTTTACATCCTGCAGAAACTGCTGTATATTGAGTTCATCAGTCACACTGTCCTCTGCTGCTAAGAGCCAAGCGCATTCATTTCAACAGTCTCCGTTAAAAAGGATCGGTTCCTGTCTCTTAACAGCTAAACTGGATGATGCAACCTCAGGCAATGGAAGCACAGATGCTCCTGCAGGGCATGTTGATCCTGCATATATGTTTTTATTTTGACTTCTCCTTCCCTCCATTATTATAGCATAAACAAACCAGAATAGTGTTTTTTTGTGGCCTCTGCAGACATACAGCTTTTGTTTCAATCATACCAAATTTCCTCTTTTTTTTTTCTTTTGCTTACAAACCCATTGTGATAATAGGAGGTTATGGAGTCAATTTTGTTCCATAATTTTTGCAAGCAATGTTTTCATAAATAAACATTTGAGGGAAAAAAATAGAATTCAGAATTTAAACCTTGAAAAATTTCCTTTTAAAAATGACGTTGAGTGTGACTCTGCTCTTTTTTAAAATTCTACTTTATACTGTTTATATGTTATTTATATTATATTATATATTATTTTATTTATTTATTTTACCACATGTTGTATTTTCAAAATGTAAATGCATAAAAAAAAAGCACAAAAAAAAATTAAATTTATTCAAGGAAAAGTATAGTTACATTCAGAATTTAAACTTCTGAAAGTGCTTTAAATCTGAAATGATTCCATCCTGTTCAATAAATGATCAGTGTTTTTAATTAAGAGTAATTTTCATCTGAATGTGCTTTACTGGAGGCATCCATGTTTGTCAAAGAACACTACTGCCACCTACTGGTTAGTGAAGTCACGGTGCGGTATCGGCTGTTGATCAAGTCCCAGTGCTGTATCTGGTGTTTGTAAAGCGGGGAGAATGGCGCTAGGCTTACCGCACCGTGACGTCACTGCCGGTGTAGGTACCAGATTGACTCGGGGGCCTGCGCCTTTTGATGACGTCATAATATGGCAACTCCACTCAAACAAACTACATTGCGCCCGCGGTCTCTATTTGTCACAAATCTATTTTATTTAGCCAATAAACGGTAATCGTTTGGCACTGTCCGTTAATTGACCAAATGTGGCAAATCTGCAGTTTCTCAGTCAATCCCGCTTTCGAATAAAACCTACACCCCGCTATAATTACTTTAGTAAGCCGTCCAGACCAATCAAAATGTTTTGCGAAATTGTGCAAACGTTAAAACAATTATGTATTGTGACGTCATCAAAAGGCGCAGGCCCCCGAGTCAATCTGGTACCTACACCGGAAGATGGCAGGAGGGAGGGGTTACTATATTTGGGCGATAACGGAGTCCGCCCACTCCTAGACTCAGTTATCGCAACGAAAATATTGTCTTTATTTTTTTACTGATTAACGCTAAATTCATTATATCACTGCAAACATATTAGTTTTAGCTATAAATGATGATCCACTGATTATTCTTTGCTGGCCGGACTTTTCCTTTAAGAAAAGCTAAAAAAAAAAAAAATCAAAATTTTTTTTTTTCTATTTTTCCTTTTTTTTTTCTTTTACTGTTTTGCAGATTTTATATTTTTAATTTCTCCTTTTCAATTTCTATTGTAAGGATTGTATTATTTTCAAAAAAGTGTTGTGGTAGATTTTGCAGATTTTGTTCACTTCTGGGGAAGGCCTTCGTTCCTCTTGAGTGAGCAACAAAACATATTTTTTGGTCTTTCTAGACATTAGCAACAACATTTTTATTGGTCAACATGTGCCTCAAGACAATTTTATCTATAAAATGTAATTTAAAATTACGTTTGTAAAACTTCATTGGAGAATAATGTTGAAAAAGATACAATATCATGAAGATATTTAAATAAGTAATAATTTTAAAACGTCAACTTAGAAAACAGTAAAGCTACTCTCAAAATCTTATTTTCAATAATACGTTTTTACAGGTTTATATTGGGATTGTATTTTTTTCCTTTATAAAAAACGTGTTCTTGGCAACAATATTGGAACAAAATTCACTCCATAGAATGATTCTCCTTTTGGTTTTGTTTGCATTTGAAGACTGACAAAATGAAATCTATATACCACACCAGTAGCCTTTGGTTTAGTTTGAGCCATGGTTGAAATAACAAAAGCCGATTGTAATCCTATCCGGAGGGAGCCGAGTCAGAAGCATTTAGAGCTGATGTTGGTAGACGGCTGAACCTCACTGCCAGAGGCATCAACACAGATCGGGATGATCAGTATCAGGGTAACGCTCTGTATTCGGGCGCTGTCCAGTTACACCGCTGACTTAAGAGTCATTTTGCCACAGGGAATCAGTAAATGATAGTTTCTACAATAAGCAAAGAGCGAGGCCTGCTGGCAAGAATGGAAGAACATCAGAGGTCATATTAAAACGAATAAATCTATGACTGATATACCAATCGTTCTCTGACGATCCTGGCTGAGCTGGTTTTCCCCTGCTGTTAATTTGACTTTTAGATTTCCTTTTATAAAATATCAGCATTATATTTCCCACACAACTTTCTCCTTATTTATTAGCCTATTTAGAAAATGCACTGCAAAAATGATCTAGAAATAAGTAAAAACTTCTTAAATTAAGTGTATTTACCCTTAATTTGAGTAGGTAAATGAGATAGTTTGCCAATGGAATGAGTATTTTCACTCTTAAAATAAGATAATTGGATAAAATGCACTTGAAATAAGACAATGTAATTGTGTTTTCTTATTTTAAGTGTAAATTGTCTTGTTCCATTGGCAAAATGTCTCTTTTACCTCCTCAATTCGAGAACAAATGCACTTATTTTAAGAAAAAATTACTTTTCTAGATTTCGATTTTTTCCAGTGTGGTTTATGGTAAATTTAGTGATTTATTTAGCTCTCATCGTGCTTCAACTTAGAGGAACTCGAACCCGATTGCGCAAATTCCTACACAGGTTTGTAAACAACTTGAGGCTAAAATACACAGAAGTAAGGAGCTACATTCAACCATACATACAGAGCCCCACTGCTTACCATGGGGTGCAAACACACTGCATAAACATACACTGGAAAAAATATATATCTAGATAAGTCATTTTTTCTTAAAATAATTGCATTTGTTCTTGAATTAAGGATGTAAAATTAACATTTTGCCAATGGAACAAGACAATTTACATTTAAAATAAGAAAACACAATTACATTGTCTTATTTCAAGAGCAAATTATCTAATTAACTTATTTTAAGAGTAAAAATGCTCATTCCATTGGCAAACTATCTCACTTACCTACTTGAATCAAGGGTAAATACACTTCATTTAAGAAATATTTACTTATTTCTAGATTGTTTTTCCACTGTAAAGCTATAAATAAACATGCTGTAAATATAAAAAGCATTCAGAGGGAGCGATAAACGCAAATTAGCCTAACACACAGAATTCCATCCATCCATTTTCCATCACACTTATCCCAGCTAGGGTCGCGTGGGGTGCTGGTGTCTATCTCCAGCTGTTAATGGGTGAGAAGCGGGGTCCACCCAGGACAGGTCGCCAGTCCATCGCAGGGCAACACAGAGACAAACAACCATTCACACTCACACCTAAGGAGAATTTAGAGAAGCCAATTAACCTAACAGTCATGTTTTTGGACTGTGGGAGGAAGCTGGAGAGAACCCATGCATGCTCAGGGTGAACATGCAAACTCCATGCGGAAAGACCCCGGGCCGGGAATCTAACCTGGAACCTTCTTGCTGCAAGTAAATACCTTTAGCAGAAAAAAATACAAATTCCTGTCATATGTTTTTATTTAAAATGTTTTTCTTTGTAGTATAGCTCATTTATTCAAGGCTACCCCACCAGAAAAATCTATAATCTGAAATATAAAAAATGTAATTAGAAAGGTAAGTCTTAGTTTGAAGCTGTGATGTCACAATTCAACTCTCTTTTTTTTTTTTTTTTTTTTTTTTAAAGATATGATACCCATACTCCGTCTCTCGCCCAAGCTGGAGGCACCAGCACCCCTCCCGACCCCAGCCGGGATAAGCGTGACAGAAAATGGATGGATGAATGGATGATGAAAAACTCTTTAAATAACACTTCATAACTTATATGTATTAAATAACCACCGTGAAAACACACTGCAAAAAAATCAAAATCTAGATAAGCCATTTTTTCTTAAAATAAGTGCATTTGTTCTTAAATTGAGGAGGTAAAAGAGACATTTTGCCAATGGAACAAGACAATTTACACTTAAAATAAGAAAACACAATTGCATTGTCTTATTTCAAGTTCATATTATCTAATTATCTTATTTTAAGAGTAAAATTACTCATTCGATAGGCAAATTATCTCATTTACCTAATCAAATAAGGGTGAATACACTTAATTTAAGAAATTTTTACTTATTTCTAGATCGTTTTTGCAGTGCAGATTCTGATAGAAATTGTACACTGCAAAAAAAATGAAATCTAAATAAGTCATTTTTTCTTAAAATAAGTGAATTTTTTCTTGAATTAAGGATTTAAGTGAGACACTTTGCCAATGGAACGAGACAATTTACACTTAAAATAAGAAAAAAACAACTGCATTGTCTTATTTCAAGTGCATAATATCTAGATAGCTTATTTTAAGAGTAAAAATACTCATCCCATTGGCAAATCATCTTATTTACCTGCTCAAATTAAGAGTAAATACCCTTAATTTAAGACATTTTTACTAATTTTGAGATAATTTTTGCAGTGTAATCTTACTCAGATCAGATAAATTGTTTAGAGTTTACAGAAGGCAGCTGTTCGCCTCTGGGCTCCAAGTGGCTCCAATTAACGGTTAAAAATGCATTCTATACATCCCCAGTCTGCCACATCATCTTTTTTTAACATCATACACATTAGCAGATGAGGAGACATCCATGGCACTGGAAAAACTATCTAAAAAAATAACAAAAATGTGTTAAATTAAGTGTATTTACTCTTAATTTGAGCAGGTAAATGAGATGATTTGCCAGTGGAATGAGCATTTTTACTCTTAAAATTAGATATTTGGATAAAATACACTTGAAATAAGACAATGCAATTGTGTTTTCTTATTTTAAATGCAAATTGTCTTGTTCCATTGGCAAAATGTCTCTTTTACCTCCTCAATTCAAGAACAAATGCACTTATTTTAAGAAAAAAATGACTTATCTAGATTTTGATTTTTTTCCAGCTCCAGCCTTATCAAAATATTACACTGGAAAAACCATCTAGAAATAGGAACAAAACTTCTTAAAATAAGTGTATTTATCCTTAATTTGAGTAGTTAAATAAGATGATTTGCCAATGGGATGAGTATTTTTACTCTTAATATAAGATAATTAGATAAAATGCACTTGAAATAAGACAATGAAATTGTTTTTTCTTATTTAAAATGTAAATTGTCTTGTTCCATTGGCAGAGTGTCTCACTTATTTCCTCAATTCAAGGCAAAATACAATTATTTTAAGAAACCAGGACTTATTTAGATTTAAATTTTTTCCAGTGTACACTTGTTTCTTAGCTTGACGACTCCACTGTCGTTCCATTCCCAATCTTTGCCACGTACAGAATGAAGATTAGAACTGTATATCCAAACAGAGGAACCTTCTAAATTAGATTAAAACATCAGTTCTGACATGCAACAGGCAGCCAATACCAAGGTGTAATAAACTAACACATCTTCAATGATAATTATCCTAACAAAGCTTTGAGTATTTATCAATAGAAGCACGAAATTTGGATCATGATCCAAAAAAAGACTCTGGATAAAAGGGGCTGGAATGAAGCTTTCTCTGCAGGGTGGCTGGGCTCTCCCTAAGAGAGGCTCAGAATAGAGCTGCTTCTCCTCCATACTGACGCCCCTCAGTCGCCTCCCTTTCCTTAGTTTTTATATTTTTATACTTGCTTTACCCATTCCTTGATCCTTGATCCTGAAGTCCCTCGTTTTGATTTTGTTCAGAAAGGACTTGATTTTAGTGTTAAAAGTTTTTCTTAGCAAATCTTGCACCTGTGGTGGAGATTTGTGCCTTTTAAGCGCCTTGAAACACTAATCAGGATATGTGGTGCCAAAAATGAAAGCGAGACCCTGGGACTGATTAGGAAAAAAAAAAAGGAGGTTTTGGTTGTGTTAGGAAACAATCTAATAAAGCCTGTGTTTGATCAAAGAGACTGTTTCAGGGAGGTGATGGTCTTTATTTCATCATGCCGCTCAGCTGAAGCCAGAACTTCCTCAGGGGGCTTGAATAGAGGTCATAAACTGCGATGCGGCTGTTTGAGCATATTGAACTCTAACTGGCCTCTCTCTGACGAGCACACATGTTCGCTCCTGAGGCCGTTTCCATGAACAGAATTGGAAAATAGAAACTATTGATTTCCTGCTGTGTTTAATGTGATTGCCTTGAATGTTTTTGTTAAAGCCTTTCAGTTTTATTCGGTTGCCTTCTTAGTTTTGCTTGTTTTTTCACTTCCTTACATGATGTCTTCCTTCAAGCCCTGAGAAGATAAAAAGTGCTGTTAGATTTAGTTTATCATGCACTGGAAAAACGATCATGAAATAAATAATAATGCCTTAAATTAAGTGTATTTACCCTTAATTTGA
>NW_015150511.1:1775685-1777368 GCF_000732505.1 Cyprinodon variegatus
TTTTCCAGTGGCCCTAATCCTCTTCCGTACACTTACCCCCTCAATTCAAGAGAAAATGCACTTATTTTAAAAAAAAAATGACTTAATTAGATTTACATTTTTTGCAGTGTACAACAGGTTAGGTGGAGATCCAGCATATCTACCCTAAAATATGATGGATGGAAACGTAGAATCCAGTCTTACCTTTAAGAGACATAAATTAAATTACATCTACGGAGATATATACGGAGTAAATTTTCTTTTTTTTTCTTTTTTTACAAAAAAAAAAACACATTTTAAAATAGAATCTTAATAAAAGCAAAACATCTTAATTAAGATGAGCGTAACTTTGCTTTTAAAAAAATCAAATTTCTCTTTTGCACATAGAATTTAATAAATCGCATGCTTTTTAAGTCGGGGGTGGGCTTTCCTGTGGGTGGAGGAGCAAAGACACATTTCTATTGGTCTGCTGGACAACAGCAACAATATTTATACAATTTGTGCAAAACTTAATCTGAAAAATGAAATGTGTTTTTAAATTTAAAAAAATCAAAGTCAGCAACATTTTTATTGGTTAAAGCAGCGTTTGGACGGCGCTTAAAGAGAATAGAAATTGTATTTAACAGATCGCATTTTGCTAATTTAACAATTGGCAAAACTCAATCTCAAAAAGAGAAACATGATAAAAAATAAAATGTTTTTGAAATATAATTAGAAAATACTATATTTTGAGAAAACATAATCTTAAAAGAAAGTTGAAAATATACATTTTTTTTTAAAGTTAACTCTATGAATTGAACGAAGTTCCATTTAAAACCTTTTTTCAGGAGTTTTTTTATTAATTACATTTTCAAGAAGTTTTTTTTTTTTTTTCATTTGTCTGCAACAATAATGGAACAAAATTCCCTCCATAGATTTGCACCCTCAGTTTTAAGGTCAGCTTTGTACGACTTTGTTAATCTTTCAGGGAGAAAATATTGAGGTAATAGTGTTTCAGTAGATGTTAGCCTCAAACAGCCAGCTGATTAAATTGAGATGTTGGTCATCGTAAGGTTTTAGCTGCTGCCAGTTGGTTATTGACAGTCTGACTCCTGCTCAGCGGGACTTCTGGCCCAGCTCCAAATCCACATAATCGACACGTCGCCTACTGAGGTTTGTGATTAACTTTATTGATAGGTTAGGGTGTCTTTCTCTGAGTGTGAAACACTGTTGGTGCATCTAGCAATCCTTTCAAGCTACTGAGGGAAAATAGAAGCAATGCTTTAGAGTGCAGAGACTTTCCTCTGCAAGTTATAAAAAACAAGTTAGACTTTAAGCTCCTGAAAGTAAAAGAGCCATCAGTGCACTGCAAAATGCATTCATTCTTTCTCACTTAAACTCTGATCTGCACTGCAAAAACGATCTAGAAATAAGTAAAAATTTCCTAAATAAAGTGTATCCACTCTTAATTTGAGTAGGTAAATGAGACAGTTTGCCAATGGAATGAGTAATTTTACTCTTAGAATAAGATAATTAGATAATATGCACTTGAAATAAGACAATGCAATTGTGTTTTCTTATTTTAAGTGTAAATTGTCTTGTTCCATTGACAGAATGTCCCTTTTACCTCCTTAATTCAAGAACAAATGCACTATTTTTAAGAAAAAAAAAAGACTTATCTAGATTTCGATTTTTTGCAGTGCAGATTTCCTCCTGCAGAAACTC
>NW_015150511.1:1778338-1782566 GCF_000732505.1 Cyprinodon variegatus
ATATTTATGATGTATAATTGTTATATACTGTATAAATTATACACTGCAAAAACGTTCTGAAAATTAGTAAAAATGTCTTTAAACAAGTGTATTTACCATAAATTTGAGTAGGAAAAGAAGATGATCTGCCAATGGAATGAGCATTTTTACCCTTAAAATAAGATAAATTAGATATTATGCGCTTGAAGTAAGAGACTATAGTCTTTTTTTTCTTATTTTAAATGTAAATTGTCTTATCCCAATGGCATAGAGTCTTACTTACCTCCTCAATTCAAGAAGAAATGCACTTATTTTAAGAAAAAATGAATTATCTAGATTTAGATTTTATCAGTGTAGTATGCATCTTCTACTACATTTTTCTTAAAATAAGCATATTTCCCTTTATTTGAGCAGGTAAGCCAATAAAATAAGACAATTTACATTTAAAGTAGAAAACAAAACAGCTCCTTTATCGTATCTTAAATCCATATTATCTCATTTTCTATTTAAAAATACTTCTTCCTTAATTAGCTTCTTAAATTAAGGGAAAAAAAACTTGATTTAAGTCATTTTTACCTTTTTTTTAAGTGTTTTTGCAGCGTTATTATCAGTTAATAGTTTGAATCTTTTCCTTCCAAAACACATGAACCATTTTCATAAAAACAAAAGTTATTTTCAGTGTTTATGCTTTTTGCAAACCAACAGCTGCCTGCTCGTTGGTTAAACCCATCTTTCCTACACAGACTGTCTCACAGTCCCTGCAGTACCCACATGGGGCATGGAGGGGGGAGGGGGGGCTTACTTTGTTAAAAGACAGTGGGATGTCATTAACTCTACGAGAGGGGAGGTTAATGTAATTAACGGCGATGGTGGCGTTCCTCTGCTACAGTCATAAACACACCTCTACCCTTATTAATCCTGCGCTCCTAAATCCCTCTTCAAAAAGTCCGTCTTCAATTAAATCCCTCCGCCCGACACGGTCACACACTCGGACATTAGGCGGAAACTACTCCAGGATTTATTTGCTCTACCCTGAACATGCTGGCTTGATTAGTATTAATCCTTATCTCTAAAATAGACGGTGTTTCAATTGTGTTTCTTTCCCCGCCTGGCTAATTTCATGAAGAGCATAATTACAGCTTTTTCAATTTCAGCCCTCCGCAGAGTTATGAGGCAGAATTTCTATCTCTGCTCTGCAGCTGAGGGCCGAGTGAGAGGGGGGGGTGTATCCTGGAGTGCTTGTGGATGTGTAATTGTGTTTTCAGGAGCAAAATGAGGAGGAGAATTAGCAGGTTATGGGGGTGACTGACACCAGATATAATTTGATGCCAAAAGCAGAGAAAGAGCTGAAATAAGGAAGACTGCGTAAGCCTGACGGACCATTGTTACAGTCGTGCTAATATGGTGGATTTCTTAACACCAGTGGCGTGCACAGATATTATTTTTTCATTTTTTATTTAACCTTTAACCGGGAAAAACTCCCATTGTGATTAAAAACCTCTTTTTTTTAAGGGCGAAAAGTCACATAATAAACAGAGATACGTTAAATTAAATGACAAGTACTTAAAAAAAACATATGAAGTAAAAAAATTACAGATCATTGAGGCTGCTTCAAATTCTTCCACTTTGAACCGAAAAGCGTTAAAGGATAAAAACTCAGTCAACTTCCAGTTTCTTTTTAAAAACTTCCATGCACATGGAGCTGTGTAGCTAAACACTGCAAAAAATGATCTAGAAATAAGTAAAAATGTCTTAAATTAAGTGTATTCACCCTTAATTTGAGTAGGTAAATGAGACGGTTTGCCAATGGAATGAGTAGTTTTAGTCTTAGAATAAGATAATTAGATAATATGCACTTGAAATAAGAGAATGCATTTGTGTTTTCTTATTTTAAGTGTAAATTGTCTTGTTCCATTGGCAAAATGTCTCTTTTACCTACTCAATTCAAGAACTTATTTTAAGAAAAAATGACTTATAAAGATTTAGATCTTTTGGAGTGAAGGCTTTCTGCCCTAGCTCTGTGAGGAACAGCCGATGCACTGGAAAAAATAAAAATCTAGATAAGTCATTTTATTTTTTTAAAAAGTGCATTTGTTCTTGGATTGAGGAGATAAAAGAGACATTTTGCCAATGGAACAAAACAATTTACTCTTAAAATAAGGAAACACAAATGCATTGTCTTATTTCAAGTGCATATTATCAAATTATCTTATTCTAAGACTAAAACTACTCATTCCATTGGCAAACTATCTCATTTACCTAATCAAATTAAGGGTAAATACACTTAATTTAGTAATTTTTCTTACTTACTTCTAGATCGTTTTTCCAGTGTGGTTGTATCACACTGGAAAAACAATCTAGAAATAAGTAAAAATGTCTTAAGTTTTGTGTATTTATCCATAATTCGAGTAGCTAAATGAGAAAGTTTGCCAATGGAATGAGTAGTTTTAGTCTTAGAATAAGATAATTTGATAATATGCACTTGAAATAAGACAATGCAATTGTGTTTCCTTATTTTAAGAGTAAATTGTCTTGTTCCATTGGCAAAATGTCTCTTTTACCTCCTCAATTCAAGAACAAATGCACTTATTTTAAGAAAAAATGACTAATCTAGATTTTGATTTTTTCCAGTGCAGGTCAGAAGAAGCCATGCTTTGCTGTGGAAGTACACTGCAAAAAATCTAAATCTATATAAGTCATTTTTCATCCCCCAGAGGGCGAAAGTAAAAGTGCACTGTCGTAAATATGCTCAGCTGTTCTCCTGGTTTCTCCGTCAAGCCAGGCGCGGTTGTTTTGAGCTTAGCAGACAGGCGAACGCAACGAATCACCATGTCGCCACTGCGCTAGCAACGAGCATGCCTTTCACTGGGGGCGTGTAGCAGTTCTCGCCGTAAAGCAAGACCGACTCTCGCGATGCACGAGATTTCTGAGCCTGTGGGTGCGGGCCAAGGGCTCCTGCAGTTGCAAGTACGGTATTTCCCCTACAGACCACCAGGGCGGCCGAGAAAACCTTTGTTCCACCTGAAATGACTCATTTAATCATCCAAAACGTTATGGAACACATTAATTAACTGAAAAATGTTGCATAGTATGCCTTTAACACAGCGAGGGAACGTGTGAGTGAATACATTTCAGTTCCTGCAGATGGCTGTTTGGTGTAGAGCCCATTCGCTGACAGTATGATATCCAGTAATCTGATTAACTTGCTGTTTATCTGCCATGTCAGCTCCAACAGTAGGAAGATGAAAGGCGCCTTGGCTCTGATTAAAGCTGCCGAACTGGCCGAGATTCAGTTCATCTAAGTGTTGGTTCACGCCCAAAATGTTGGTCTTTTTCCAGCGCTGGAGATGGGAGCTGGCCTCCGGCAGTGGCCCTGTTCCCGTCCTTCTTTTCATCCGTCTCTACATCTCCTTCCTGATATCTCCAGTTTTTACCTCTTTATGGCTTAATATATAGCTTTACCATAATTGTAGCCTGCATGGACACATTCAGACACCGGAAGCTCATCAGCGGCGTTGTGTCAGCTTTGATAATGACATGGAGCCCAAGGCGCCACGGCCCACCATGTTCTATCACAGCTTAGCAAACACCGGCCGCCGCTGCCAGCAGAGCTGCTCTGCTTTCACTGAATTCACTGATAATGACTTCTGTGTCCTCAAAGATTGTCTTCTGTGGACGAGTGCCGGGTTCCAGAGGGGATTTTAGAGCTGCATGACTTCTGTTTCCAAACAGGACGGCCCCTGAGATACGATCAACCTTCCCCCGCTCTTTCAGACAGAACCTCTCTAGCTTTGATTAAACCAAAATAGGCCACGCCTACAAGTGAACATTTCCACTGAAAGCAACAGGAATGAGAAAACATGCCGTCAGAGTCAAGTTTTACTGTAAAGTCAAGTTAAAATAATAGAAATGGCTTATAAAAGGTTTCATTTTTTTGTAGTTTTACATATTAAAATGATAAATTGATCAGAATTTAAACATCTTTAGTTTTAGATGTGTGTCCTGGTTGTTAACGAGGGAATTTAGCAGTCAGCAATGAACTGATTTTCACCCGACTCAGCATCTCAACATGCTCTGGGGTTTGTTGCTGCAGGGCATGTTGATGTTATTTCATAATACCGATACAGAGAGGCGTCAGCAATGAACTACGGTGGCCCTGAAGTGCAAACTGCAACTACAAATCTAAAAGCGCAACTACATTAAGGAAATCGCAATTACATAAAGCAAAGCGCAACTACATTAAGGAAAT
>NW_015150511.1:1784489-1786826 GCF_000732505.1 Cyprinodon variegatus
AAAGCGCAACTACATTAAGGAAATCGCAATTACATAAAGCAAAGCGCAACTACATTAAGGAAAACACAATTACATTAACCTACCGAAAAAGGTAGGAACCAGTGGGAAACATGAGACATCGCTGATTGGACGACAGGGCCGCAACAACCCTAAAATAAAAGTGGACTTAAACCAAAACCAAAAAAAAAACTGGCCTACAAAATAATCTACCTAACAAGCACATAAACAGGAGAAAACTGGGGTTAAACTAAAGGCAACTCTCCCTTACAAAAAACATCTGAGCAGATTAAGATGGCAGAAAGTTGACAGACCTTTAACCACCACAGAGGTGCAAAAACGATCTCAAAATGAGTAAAAATGTCTTAAATTTAGTGTATTTAACCTTAATTTGAGCAGGTAAATAAGATGATTTGCCAATGGAATTAGTATTTTTACTCTTAAAATAAGCTATTTAGTTATTATGCACTTAAAATAAGACAATGCAAATGTTTTTTTCTTGTTTAAAGTGTAAATTGTCTTGTTCCATTGGCAAAAAATGACTTATTTAGATTTTATTTTTTCGCAGTGTGCATGGCAGACAAATGGCCCAGAGGCCTCGAAGTACAGCTTCACAGGCCCTAAATAGCATGCAGGTGATCACTGATTGGGCCGAGACTCAGGAAGCAGCATCCAGTCTTAGGGGCGGAGCCTAAAACAGAGTAGGTGTAGATCTCCATTTTTTAGATTGAGTTTTATGAATTCGTTCTTTTTAAAATGCGTTTTTCCAGTTTGCGTTCGTTTCATTTCAAGCTCAATACAAATGCCTTGATGATTCAAGTTTAAAAAGAGTAAAATGTGCAAAAATTCAATTGGAAAAATAACATAAAAAAATGAAATTTGAAGAAATTAAATATAGATTTTTTTTTTTGACTGAAGGAAATTTGTAACAATAAAAGCAAGAAATATGGGAAAAAGAATTTAAAATTTGAAAAAATTCAATATGAGAGTTTGTCAAAATAAAATGTAAAAAGTTTTTGAAATATTATTTTCTATCATGCATATTTTGAGATTCCCATTCACAAACAATGTCTCTGCTTTCAACAATAATGGAACAAAATTCACTCCATAGACTGGAATGAAGTAACAGACATAAAAAATGTTGCTAGTTCTGCAGGTAGTTGGAGCTCTTGGAGTTTTCCTCTGAGTCTAGAAGAAAAGGAGGACCTCCCCCTGCAGTCACCTTGACCCGCCCCTCACCGCCCCCCCATCAGGTATAATTAAATCAGGAGGTGCATGTGGGGCCACCGAGCTCCATGTGCAGTAGGCGTGCGCCATCATCATATCCAAAGCGTATCCATCCTGATGGGAAGCTTCTGCACTGGCTGGTATATTGGATTTATTTCTCGCTCCAACGGTGATGGATTTGGGGTTTGCTTGTTTTGTGCTGCAGCGAGCTATTAAAAGAAGCAGCAAAGGGAGACCGCCGCATCTTCTGTCACTCCCCATCACACACTGTTTGCTCATTGCTGTTTTATGAATCTGCTCACACTGCTGAGCCATGTTTTTTTTTTATTTAAAGCAGCAGCGCATATTTGCCTCTGATACGACATTGTTCAAGTCGTATAGCTAAGAAAGAAGCGTGTAGGGACGTTTGTAGGATGCGTCAGTTCTGTTCCAGTTTTACTACCTCCTGCTTATAGATTTTCCTCAGGCAAATTATGGTTTCAGGGGGCCGAGTCCTGACAGCAGGGGAGAATAAAGGGGAGGCTGGGTAGGTGGCGGGGATTATGACAGGAACAGGATGAAAGGTTTGGAAATAAAGTTGCTCTTATCAGAATTTGCCAGGAGCAAGTCGCACACAAAGCTTCTTGGGAATCCAATTTAGTCCTCGCTGTTAGTTTAAGTGATACAAGCGCAATTAGCCATCGCAGGTCAGAGTGGGAGCCCGGCGTGTTAAGTGATTTCCTGAAAGCCAAGCAGAAGAACTGGGGGATGTCAAATCTGTCAGCAAACAAAAGAAAAACATAATTAAGTTTAACCCCTGCTCCAGTTTCTTTATCTATCCAGGTTAATAAATCAAACCAAAAACTCAAAAATATGAAGGATTCTGTCCTTTATATCTGTTTAAAGTCAAATTGGGCTTTTATATATTTTAGTTTTCCACTCTGTTTATTGTGAGTTAAAGCTTACAGACCACATGGTGAGCTCAGAAATAATGAACCAAATAATACATTAGAATATTTTAATAAATGAAATGTTCCATGTAGCATGCCGCCCCGGATCAAGGAGGAGACTTTACTGATGGTTTTATGGATTTTTAATTCCTTTAGAGTCATATTCTAAGGATGCACGATATTG
>NW_015150511.1:1791874-1793342 GCF_000732505.1 Cyprinodon variegatus
TGCAAAGTTTTTATGCCAACACTTCCCAACACAATTAGAACTGAAACCCATGTCTGCCATAACAAAGTCATAAACTCACAAAGGCACTGTATGCGCCATTAGAAAAAACACTTACCAATTCTTTTCCTGCTGAAAACATTTAAGTTTCATGTGCAAAAATCAACAAAGATCATCTGCTTTGACCGAATCAGTAAACATGAAATACTGCAGAACTCCTGCCAAAAGTCATCCTTGTTTTGTCTCAATAGAAACCTGATACTAAATGATGGAAAATTGCTTGTAATTTCCCACACAGAGCACCATCCGTCACAGATACGGTTGATGTTTTGTGTGGGTTTACCGCGTGTCTGTGGAGAATGCTGAGGACGTAGGTTTGCCTGCAGAGTTCCTCGCACTCTGCACACACCGGCATGAACATCCATCAAAAACAATACATAGGATTAGTCAGACTGCTGTTTGATGCAGGCAGGGGAAAAAAAAGCATTAGTCAAGAAATGTTTATACGACGGTTTCAATTCCTATTTTCCTCTCCTGTGTCTGGTGTTAGAAACAGTTTTTTCCACCTGCACAGACACCAGCGGGCGAGATTAGAGAGATCTACTGATGAAAAGTGTTTGTTTGGCCTCGTTTGAAGTGGCTTCTGTCTGAAATAGTTTTCATTTGCAGACATCTTCTCCTGTCCAGCCTGTAGAGTTCAGTCACGATCAGTCCCTCTAACCCTCACACAGTGTCTGTGGGATTTACAAGGTATTAAAAGGTAGTAAATAAAATTAACATCAACTATAAATAATGACAATTACAATATAATGAAATGTTAATTAATGACAAAGTATTGTTTTTAATGAATGTTTTTTGCTCCATTTTGTATGAAGTACGTATCTTGAATCTTAATCTAGTTTACATTATAAAACTTTTCTCTAAGCACGACGGCTGTGAGGTAGAGACATCAAACAGTGTGCCTAAATAAGTGGTCAAACTATAGGGCTGGTTCTACTCCCTGCAGCAGTGTGTAGCAGTGAGCTTGTCGTAGATACTTGGATTTATGCCCAATGTTGAAGAGTGGTTTGCGCTATGGTATTCCACGCCACAACGCAAGAGGACCAATCAGGAACTAGCTGTGGGTCTAGATAGGGTCGACGTGGTGAGGAAGTGGGGGTAAGTTTGTGCGTCAATGGAGCGAAAAAGAGCGAGGATCCAGGTGGGAAAAGGGTCCCAGCGTTCTCGCGCACCTCGCTCTTCTAGCTGGTCCGACTTCACGAGTCGGTTTCCTCAATGGTGGTCATACAAACAAAACAAGCCGGTAAGGTACCAAACAGGAAAATACGCATAGTGTAGAGCGGATGTAGATTAGAAAACACAACCACAAGCCAGGCAACTCTTGCCGAAACCAGTCGGGAGAAGAGCAAAAACATCTTTTCCTCTGAGAAAAGCCTCCAGAGCAGTGTTTTGCTCTTCTTTCAGTGAAGAA
>NW_015150511.1:1793796-1803414 GCF_000732505.1 Cyprinodon variegatus
CAGTTTGCATGTTTTCTAAACTATAACAAGGCTTTGTTGGGCTGCTGGATAAAGCCTGGAACTCAACGCTATTTCTGACATTTTGAATTGAAAAAGCTTCCTGGATGGAAGAGAAACGTTTTCAAACTTGGAAACAAAGTCAGGTGGATTGTTTTTATTTTTTATTTTTTGGAATGACTGTGACCTGGTTGACTGAAAATCTTCACCAGCATATTAAGAAGGTGTTAAATCTGTGTATATAGGCTACACCTTCTCACTTCTACAAGCAGGGAAAGATTTCATCCTGGTTCATTTATACACCACTGTACTCTTGTAAAGGTGACTGAATATCTAGAAACAGTGTTCTGATCATCCTTATCTTCTTTAAAGTCCCTCTTTATCAGATTCAAGCGTTTCCATCCCATTCATCAGCTCTGGCCTTTATTAACTGCTCACCTGGTTTATCCAGGTAAACTATCCCATATTTGACAGATATCCCATTTTTCTTCACTCATCCTCCTCCCGCCTGAAATTCAGTTCCTCCTCCTGATTCCTAATCCTGTGTGGCACCATTTTCCTCTCACTCTTTCCTCCCTAAAGGCTCTTTTTTTATACTTCCTCTTCATTCTTCCTATAGAGCTCTTCATGTCCCACTCATCATCCTCTAACCGCCTTATGGCCCGTTTTTTTTATCCCACTTATCATTCGTGTGTCCTTTTAGGGGTTATTCAAAATTTTCACATTTTTTTAAATGTACAAAACATAGAAGATGCACAGAAAGGGTAAATCTGTACAAGGACATTGGATTAATGTTCATTCAATATTTCTATTCTGTTATTTATTCAGAATCAGAAATACTTTAATAATCCCAGAGGGAAATTACTTTTATTACACGCTCCAGTTACAGTTTTATATAATATATACACACATCCAACTATACAATATAATAAAGATAAAAAATAAGAATAAAAAGAGATAAAATATATACACATATAGCTCTTCTATATATATACACTCACCGGCCACTTTATTAGGTACACCTGTCCAACTGCTCGTTAACACTTAATTTCTAAGCAGCCAATCACATGGCGGCAACTCAGTGCATTTAGGCATGTAGACATGGTCAAGACAATCTCCTGCAGTTCAAAGCGAGCATCAGTATGGGGAAGAAAGGTGATTTGAGTGACTTTGAACGTGGCATGATTGTTGGTGCCAGAAGGGCTGGTCTGAGTATTTCAGAAACTGCTGATCTACTGGGATTTTCACGCACAACCATCTCTAGGGTTTACAGAGAATGGTCCGAAAAAGAAAAAACATCCAGTGAGCGGCAGTTCTGTGGGCGGAAATGCCTTGTTGATGCCAGAGGTCAGAGGAGAATGGCCAGACTGGTTGGAGCTGATAGAAGGGCAACAGTGACTCAAATAACCACCCGTTACAACCAAGGTGGGCAGAAGAGCATCTCTGAACGCACAGTACGTCGAACTTTGAGGCAGATGGGCTACAGCAGCAGAAGACCACACCGGGTGCCACTCCTTTCAGCTAAGAACAGGAAACTGAGGCTACAATTTGCACAAGCTCATGGAAATTGGACAATAGAAGATTGGAAAAACGTTGCCTGGTCTGATGAGTCTCGATTTCTGCTGCGACATTCGGATGGTAGGGTCAGAATTTGGCGTCTACAACATGAAAGCATGGATCCATCCTGCCTTGTATCAACGGTTCAGGCTGGTGGTGGTGGTGTCATGGTGTGGGGAATATTTTCTTGGCACTCTTTGGGCCCCTTGGTACCAATTGAGCATCGTTGCAACGCCACAGCCTACCTGAGTATTGTTGCTGACCATGTCCATCCCTTTATGACCACAATGTACCCAACTTCTGATGGCTACTTTCAGCAGGATAATGCGCCATGTCATAAAGCTGGAATCATCTCAGACTGGTTTCTTGAACATGACAATGAGTTCACTGTACTCAAATGGCCTCCACAGTCACCAGATCTCAATCCAATAGAGCATCTTTGGGATGTGGTGGAACGGGAGATTCGCATCATGGATGTGCAGCCGACAAATCTGCAGCAACTGTGTGATGCCATCATGTCAATATGGACCAAACTCCCTGAGGAATGCTTCCAGCACCTTGTTGAATCTATGCCACCAAGAATTGAGGCAGTTCTGAAGGCAAAAGGGGGTCCAACCCGTTACTAGCATGGGGTACCTAATAAAGTGGCCGGTGAGTGTACAGTTTAGTTCTTAAAAGTTTTCTAAACAGTCCAAAATCTCAGAATAATAAGATAATTAGGGGGAGAAAAAAAGTGGATTTATACAAATTAACGGATTTGTGATGTGTTGTCAGGAATGGCATCAGTTGCAACAGTTGACTTTGTGAATTTATTTGGGAATATTGTAAAAGTCCCATGTAACAATTTTCAAATGGTAGGGGCACACTGGAAAAACGATCTAGAAATGAGTAAAAATTTCTCAAATTGGAGTAGGTAAATGAGATAGTTTGCCAATGGAATGAGTATTTTTACTCTTAAAATAAGATAATTAGATCATATGCACTTGAAATAAGACAATGCAATTGTGTTTTCTTATTTCAAGCGTAAATTTTCTTGTTCCATTGGCAAAATGTCTCTTTTTTCTCCTCAATCCAAGAACAAATGCACATATTTTAAGAAAGAAAAGATTTATCTGGATTTCAATTTTTTCCAATGCAATTAGCAGATGGATGCAAGTTTAATATAAATACATTTTTGGTCGGTCCAAAAGGACACAGGAATGATAAGTGGGTTAAAAAAGTGTCATAATGCGGTTAGAGGATGATGAGTGGGACATGAAGAGGAGAGGGATGAAGAGGATAAGTGTCAAATAAAGAGCCTTTAGGAAGAAAAGAGAGAGGAAAATGGTGCAATACAGGATTAGGATTTTTTTCTCCTGCAATTTTACATTTGATCACTGCTGCACTTTAAGAAAATTCCTTTGCGTCGCCCTACCCTTGTGAGAAAAGCAAGAGTTATAAAAGGGGGTCCAAATTAGCTCTATTTGGATTTTTTTTGCCCATTAAAATGATTACAAATAAATTTAGATTGAATTTCAGAAGAAGTTTTCTTTTCCCTGATCAGATTCAAAGGGGATTTCTGCATCGTTCCACCTCTCTAAAAGTTTTATTAACAATGTTTACATCCATGCATCAAACACTCGGGTCCATTATATACGATCCTGGTTCTGTTGATAAAGACAAGTAGATGCTGGAGGGTGTGTGGATTTAGGAGCTCTTTAAATGGCTTGTCCTTTGGTTTGTAAATCTCAAAGGATGAGTCTGGCCTTTTCCCTGCACTGCCAGCCTGCTTGCTCAGACTTATAAAGAAGCTAGAAGGGAGAAAGAAGAATCTCTGCCTAAGGCTGTGCTCAAATTACACATGACACGTCAACAGGCCCCAAATAAGGCAGTCAAGGAAATTAGCAGCTATAGAGGACCAGGGAGCGGATCAGGAGTGACACGGTTGAAGATTCTCCCTTTTTTTCCGACTCTTCCTGCTTCTGATTCTCTCCTTTCTTTCTATCAGGCGCTGAGTCTGCTACCAGCGTCAGCGTTTGTATGTGTTGTCGAGCTGTCTTTATGTTGGTAAATGGATGCTTTCTCTGCTATGACTGCACAAATCGGCCTGTCAGTTTTCTCTTTTTCTGCAAACACATTAGATTTATGTTTTCTTTTTAAAATGCCATGTCAAACTTTGGATCTATGGATCATTCTAAAGCACATAAATCGCTCCTGTCTTGGCGACCGTTTCTCCAACCAAGACAACAGACAGCTTTATAAACACAGATTTGCCTCTTGGAGTCGACCCGCTTTACATTTTTCCTCTGATATGTTTTATACACCTGCTGGCGGAGGGTTTTTATTCACCTGTCAGCAAAATGAAAAACTGAAATAACTTTACTTTACACTCCCAGAGGCTTCAGCTAAGGTCAGCTTTTAAATTAAACACAAATTAATTCTCCATATTGTTGGACTGACCTCTGTCAAATGAGGTGGATTGTTTCCTACGTTTAAAAGGGTAATAAATGTCACTTTTCTCTGCATTAAAAAAGCAGATAACTATAAAAATGTCATTTTCTTCTAAGTGTGCTTTCTTGCTGGTTAAATGAGGTAAAAAAATTTTGTCTCCTTCATTATTTTAGTTTATTTGCATGTATTTCACACTTTAACAGATAAACATTAATCAAACACATGTGAACACAAAATTTTGTTTTGAGAGACATTTTTTAATTAATTAATTATTAATTAATTTTCACTTTTATCCAGGTTCATTTAGTGCAAAAAAGTATATAATACACGAGATTTTGGTTTTTTAGTTAAATTATTTTAATTTGAGGTCAGAAAACAAAAAAAATCTAAATTAGTGGTTTGTTTATATTTTTTAATTCTTCATTTTCAAAATTATAAACAAACTTCCTGAATAAACACTGATGATTATTTACACTAAAAGCCTTTTCTGAGACTTTATGCTGTTAAGCGTCTCAGTCATCAAGGTCATAGTCATTCCAAAAAAGTAATAAAAAATCAATCCACTGGACTTTCACTGCAAAAACGATCTAGAAATAAGAAAAAATGTATTAAATTAAGTTTATTCAGCCTTAATTTGAGTAGGTAAATGAAATAGTTTGCTAGTGGAATGAGTAATTTTACTCTTAAAATAAGATAATTAGATAATATGCGCTTGAAATAAGACAATGCAATAGTGTTTTCTTATTTTAAGTGAAATTGTCTTATTCCACTGGCAAAGTGTCTCTTTTACCTCCTCAATTCAAGAACAAATTCACTTATTTTAAGAAAAAATGACTTATATAGAGTTTGATTTTTTTGCAGTGGAAAAATGATCTAGAAATAAGTAAAAATCTCTTAGATTAAGTGTATTTACCCTTAATTTGAGTAGGTAAATCAGATAGTTTGCCAATTGAATCAGCATTGAATCAGATTTAGATTTTTTTGCAGTGTTGTTTCCATGTATGAGGACGTTTCTCTTCCCATCCAGGAAGCTTTTTCAATTCAAAATGTCAGAAATAGTGTTGAGTTCCAGGCTTTATAGAGTAGCCCAACAAAGCCTTGCTTTGGCTTAGAAAACATGCAAATTAAACCTGACAAGCGGTTCCGCCCCTTTGTAATGGGGGTCATTTTGTTTCTTTGTTATCCTGTAATACCCGAAACCTGTCTATGTCTCTGAAAGGGGGGGTCATTAGAGGGAATTGTTGCCCTGGCTGGATAGGCGAGGTCTTCTGTTCGCCTGGTGACCGTATCTCGCCTGTAATGGGTAAAGGGGTTGAGTTTGTTCGCTGCCAGGGGCCCAGCAGACAACAGCGTAGAGGAGGGCTGATGCCACCACAGAGTCACAGCAGGTTTTACGCAGGGGCCTGATCGCTCCAAAGGAAATCATCCTGCTCAGGAGGTGGAGGCGGCTCTGGTCATTCTTATTTATGAGTCCAGTCCAGTTTGTTGTTGACGTGAACACCCAGGTTTTTAAAACTCTTTAAAGTTTCTATGTCCCGCCCCTGGATGTTCATGGGGTCTCCTCCTGAAGTCGATCACCAACTCTTTGGTCTTACTGGTGTTAAGACACAGGTGGTTCTTCTCATACCAGTCTACAAAGTTCATGATGACCAATCATTCCCCTCAGAAACACAGCCTATAATGGCTGACTCATCAGATAACTTATGTCTATGTTCTAATAAATCCCTGTCAAATTACAGTTATAATGTAGTTTAAATCAACCTTCCCTTAATATCAATATTTGTGCTGCTTTATTGTGTTGAATAATTAGATGTAAGAAACATCGAAGTTCCCCTTCCTGCAAAGCCAGTAAAATATAAAAGTTCCTCCCAGGAACCACATACTGTTTGTATTATGACTAATGTATTTAAAAAGGACCGTGATTAGGTTGGGTTCTGGAGAGCCAAATGATTTTATATATTCCATGTGTGACAGTGGGCTGGCTCTAAGATTTAATTCCAACATTTTCAAAACAGGAACACATTTACAGACACTTCATGCTTTGCATCATGGGAGTTATTAAAGGAATCATTAGCAAATCTGAGAGACCTGTATGTCCCAATCCCAGTGCAGTTCGGAGAGGCTAATTATCGTTCCGTAAATCCCGCTGAAGGACGGTCGTGTTTACCCACACATGCAAACACACTGCTGAGTCAAGTCCGAGCCAATAAGTCTGCATTTACATATAAATAAGGCAAATAGCATCACTGGAGAGAGATAGGATGATTTTGGAACTTAAAACGACCCTGCATACAAATGTGACACATAAACACCACCCTATAAAGCTACCCAAAGCAAAGGATATTTTTGAAAAATGAAAGAAATGTGGAAAGAAGTGGGTCGAAAAGCTATTCCTCATTAGCATAAGCTGTCATGATAAATTTCTGATGTGAGAAGACCAGGGGACTCCACGCAGACAGGTATCTTGTTAAGGTGCCGGCTCTTTATTCTACCAAGAAACTAAGCTTCACGCTTGTCAGACTTCCTGCTAATATGAGTGAAACCTCATTCTGTCAAAACCTATAAGTTGATGTGACTGTTACTGCAGACAAGAGATAAAAAGGGAGGGAAATTGTTTAGGAATAAGTTGTTTATCTCCATATAACAGAATGTATTTGGGAGAGCAGCTATCTTGTTCAAACTGAGATACTTTGCCAAGAAAAGGGACATCTGTCTCTGTCTGCTTCAGTTACCCACCAACAAACAGGAAGTAATAGTGTGCATTCACACTGCTTGTCGGGCCCAGGGATCAGTAAAGGTGAAAGAACATCACACTTGTTGGCTCAGTTTGCTTTCACATACAAATCATTAGTACGGTGGCCCTGAAGTGCAAACTGCAACTACAAATCTAAGGCCCCGTCCACATGAAGTCAAAACAAACACGAAACGCTGATATTTTCCAAAACGTTTGCCGTAAAGACGGAGACGTAAAATAAATGTGAGCGTCCACACGAATGCATGAAAACGCTGCAAAATGTATGCCAGGCCTGTAAGTGGCGCTGTGGTGCCAAAGCAAAAATAAGCGACGAAATGTTGGGCATGCGCAGTAATATTTATACATGGTTGCCCTGCGGGTCCATTTTGGTGGTTCAGTCAAATTCAGGTGCTGAACTATGTGGTCGATATTGCTCTGTTCTTCCTGGAGATATTCCAGAAGAAGAAGATTCTGTTTTAAGCCCGACAGCAGGGTGAGTAGCATGAGCAGCAACCATTCAACACAGTACGGCGCCATTGTTATTGTGATACTGTGTCGCGCATGCGTGTTTAGAGGCCACGCTATGACGCATGCGTGTTTAGAGGCGACGCTATGACGCATGCGTGTAAAAAAAAAAATGCGGTTAGAGCGTAAAGATGGAAACGCGAAAACGGCGTTTCAAAATCTTCCCACTCTGAAGGCTGAATAAAAAAAGATCGTTTACAGACCCCCGAAACGCCGGCTTCGTGTGGATGAGAGGCTGGTTTGGTGAAAATTTTGTGCGTTTAGGCCAGGGTTTGACTTCGTGTGGACGGGGCCTAAAAGCGCAACTACATTAACAAAAACAAAACTACTTAAAGCAAAGCGCAACTACATCAAGGAAAACACAATTACATTAACTTACCGGAAAAGGTAGGTACCAGTGGGAAACATGAAACATCGCTGATTGGACGACGGCGCCGTTTGACCCTTGAACCGGAAGTCATTCTGCCTGCTGCGGCTTTTGAAAACATGGATATTGTCGGCGCCCCAAACATAGCTGCCGTTATCCAGGAATATTTTGAATCAGGACATACGTACGAGGTGATACTGGATATGCTCGAGACTAATCACGAAATTTACCTACCTTTTCCGGTAGGTTAATGTAATTGTTTTTTCCTTAATGTAGTTGCTCTTTGCTTTATGTAGTTTTGTTTTTCTTAATGTAGTTGCGATTTCCTCAATGTAGTTGCGCTTTGCTTTATGTAGTTGCGATTTCCTTAATGTAGTTGCGCTTTGCTTTATGTAGTTGCGATTTCCTTAATGTAGTTGCGCTATTAGATTTGTAGTTGCAGTTTGCACTTCAGGGCCACCGTATGCCTGGGAAAAACAAGTTAATGCAGTTGCAATGGCTTAATGTAGGGCAACTATTGCCTCATTTCCACTAGCCATCTGAAACCGCTTTATGCCGAGATCGGACCAAGCTTCGATCACTTAACGGTGCCGACCTTGGTCCTTACAACCATTTACACATCCCCCTAGCACGTTTCTTCGCCTCCTATCGGCAGTCCACGATACTACAGCTCTCAAGGCAGGAATTACACAAACAACAATGCCGGCCCAAATAACATTCACAAACTTATGTTCATTTATATTGGTGATATTTTGTCGTTTGGGGAATTTCAGGTCCTCAGTCTCTGCATCATCCCAGGTCGCACCACGCTCTTTGATGCCATTTATTGTTAATAGGCTGAGAAGTTGTGAACAGGTGAAGAGAATTGCAAAGCCAGACACATGGAAAAAAACCAGCGAAATGAGTCAGCTGACTATAAATAGATGACACAGTCTGCTGAGGTGCTCTTTGTTATCAGAGAACTGGTCCACAGATGAACTGTGCCGAGCTCTACTGTTGAACTAGGACTGGCTTGTAGTTGGAAAAGAGTTATTCAGCTATTTAGTCCAGTTAAATAAACGGAGATCGATGGATTTCACTCAGTCTGCACTTTATTTTTATCTTTGCAAAGAGAGAACATTTTATAATACAGCCCATATTGCTTGGTAATCAACCCTGTTCTGCCTGGGCAGTGTTCGTTCCCCCTTACTTACAATAATGCAGGTGAAATAAGCTGAGTGAAAACTTTTATAGAGAGTAAATAGGATAAATGAATATATGAAATAAGAGAAACAAAATTTTACGACCACAAGATCTAACATGGTTCGGTTGTGTCTGGCCGACTGGGGATTAAAGAGACTGAAGCAGACATACAAAAAAGACATACTAACATAGAAGCAGTGATACATAAATAACTTCTATGTTAGAAAAGGTAATAGTAAATTAGCTCCACAAGTGATTCTGTCTGAGCCTATAGCTATGTCTAGGAGAAAAACAGGATCAAGCACTAAAAAAACAGGCCTAACTCTAATGGAATTTGGTGATGGTAGCAGTCCAGCTAATGTCATCCTCTAGAATTATGTCAAACTTTAACCGAGCACCAAGCCAGATGAAGCACTAATAATACTGAATCGGTGAACAGAAGTAGGATGGAACGGAGTAAGGAAAAGTGGTGTCTATGTCTTCAAGAAGCTTAAGCCTATATCAGCATTTCTACAAAGATGTCTTCGGATAACCTGAACCACTCTAACCTTGTGCTGCCATCAACACCTTTGTTTATAGATGTTGGAAATGGGCCTGTTTGTCAGTGTGGTCCTGTTTCTCTGACTGTGACTGACTGGATGTGCTCTCTTCATCCTCTGACATGGGAGCTGGCTCGGAGCTCGTCTGCCTGGCTGTGTGTTTCTTGGACGGGGCCGCCTTTTACAGTTGCTTTTTGTTTCTCTGCTTCTGTATCCTTGAACCCCAGTCGGCCTCAGCAGATGGCCGCTCACACTGAGCCTGGTTCTGCTGGAGGTTTCTTCCTGTT
>NW_015150511.1:1806567-1807880 GCF_000732505.1 Cyprinodon variegatus
GTTTATTTGGCCCGTCTATCACCAACATAGGCCAATCAGCTAATCAGTATTTTCGCCCCTTTCCAAAATTACTTCAACTGAAAGTTTCCAGATGGATATGCAGAGCAAATCCATCTGGCGGAGTCAGGTTATATAAATGCTACAGACACCTTTTTTCATTTTCCGCGCAGAATGTCCGTACATCAAGCTAAATGAATCCTTTAAGAATGTGTCGCCGCTCATCTGAAAAGTATCTTCAGTTCTTAAAGTATCCAAGTACTTAACATTATTGTCTATATATAATATAGATATTTACGCTGAAGGGAAACTCAAACATTTTCCATTTAATTTTCATTGCAAATCTGCTTAATTTCTTAGGTTTAATCAAAATGCTTAGACAAAATATGTATTTTCAGGGCAATCCGGGAACCAAGGTTATTAAAACTCAAAAGAACATGATTGGTTGTTATTTCTCAGTTTTATGTGAATATTTGTTGCCCTTGGATGAAAACAGTTTGAATAATTTTGCACAATATTATAATCACGTCTCTCAATAGACCCTCTTGCAGTTTTCTAGTTAATTATTGTTTTTGTTTTTTTTTCCTGGATGTAAATCAACATAAATGAAGAAGCAATATTGCTTTGTCTGATACAGGAGGGGGAAAAAAAGGCAGATTTAATTAAAGCTGCTTATTGTAGTCATCCCGACCACCATTGCTGCCTGGATAGGACATGTCTCAGGTGGGAGAGCTTAGAAATGACCATGTTAAATAAAACTAGGACATTTTATTTAGAGTAGACAACCACAGCTTATAAAAGGTTGGAGCAGATGCCCCGTTTACAGAGGCAGTTCAGTCAGATGCAACCATCTGGGCTACGATTCCTGACATGGTTACAGGTCCGCCCCTCCTCCTTCGGTCTGCCCATTTCCTCTCTGATTACTGTGAATTAAGGGATTGGGTGCTGCAAAAGACTTCTGGCAGATCTGACAGATTACTGCTTTCAGATCCAGATTACCTGGATAAAAGTAGAAGCAACAATTAAAACTGTTTAGAAGTACATTAGCATCAATTGCAGGCAAAGGATTGTTAAATTTGGTAAAATTCCGAAAGTTCATTTATAGCGCACCAATTCACAATACATCAGGGTGACCAAACGTCCGTATTTCCCGGGACATATCCGTATTTCACGTCCTGTCCCGGGCGTCCTGGGTTTTTTTTAGAAAGTGAGGAAATGTCCTGATTTTTTAAATTACCTTAATTGGACCATTAAATTTACAGGCGCTAGGGCAATGCACACGACGCTGCGTGTGACGGTGTAGGTACCAGATTGAC
>NW_015150511.1:1808997-1810743 GCF_000732505.1 Cyprinodon variegatus
AGTTATTGTTAACTTGTATTGTTAAGTAAGGGACGTTTAGATGAGACATTATTTCTTTCATTGTGCTTTTCATTCATTACAGGAATTGTTAAGCATTTTTAATAAATACATTTTGAATGAAATTATCGTTTGTTATTGGAGTTATTGCTGTTGACTTGTACTGAAAAGCATTTTTCAATAAATTTTAATAATATTTAATAAATCAACTGTAAATATCATGTTATAGTAGGATTACGTAGGTCTATGTTAGGTGAGTGCATGCCTCGGACATCTCTATGCATGGGAACAGAGAAAACCCCCAGCACCACCACTTAGGGCTTAGTGATTCGAAAAAAATCTTTCATTCCTTTAGAGACAGCATGAAAAGTCAGCTGAGAACGTTGCCAATATGAAAAGAAAAAGAAACAAAATAAAACAGAGTGGAAAACAGCAAGAAAAGGGACAAGAAGAGAGGGACAAAACGTAGATTAGATTAGATTAGATTAGAGGAGCTTTATTGATCTCACAGCGGAGAAATTCACTGGTCACATATTGGCATAGTAATTAAAGAAGGTGCAAACAAGGAGGAAAAAAGTGCATTAAGAATAAACAATATATATTCAGTATATCAAGCTATATACAGTATATACAGAACAAATAATGTTTGTCTATTCTATAAACATTTCTCTAATGGTTCTATGTGTTGTTTTCTCAATTCAAAGGGCCCCCTGCCTGTCTTTGCCTAGGGCCCCAAATTTCTTAAACTTTCCCTTGCTTACAGATGCCTATACTGTAGGTCATAAGGAGGGTAACACAGTTCTTATTCACTGAATTTGAAGCATGTCAACGTATATTGAACATTGAAGTTTCTGACAGGGTCTCCTCCAGTTTATCCTGCAGCAGCTAATCATAAACCACATCTGAAACCTAGCCAGGTACTGTATTTACAAAGGATAAAAAACAGAATAAGCATTTCCTTCACCGTCTGCGACATCATTTAGCATGATAAGTGTCTTTAAATTGATGGAGCACATAGCTTGATGTCAAACGGGGGTTTAATGTTCCAGTTCTTGACTGATAATGCATCTGAGGCCGTATAAATAAGCTTTATTGTCATTACCTTTCAACTAGTCAAACTCTTTGGGGAGCTACTTTGCATTTCTTGCTAAATAAATGTCTTGAGGGAGCTTTTTAAAGGCAGATCACGCTAAATATTTAAAGCAAAGCACAGTACGTGATATATTCAGATTATGAGGTATTTGCTGGTGAAGATTCTCTGTCATCCAATTCATAGTCATTACAGAAACGCAAAAAAAAAACAAACAAAAAAAAACAATCCACTGGACTTTGTTTCCAAGTTTGAAGAAGTTTCTCTTCCCATCCAGGAAGCCTTTTTGATTAAAAATGTCAGAAATAAGGCTTTATAGAGTGGATCAACAAAGCCTTGTTTTTGCTAAGAAAACATGCAAATTGAACCTGAAGAACGGTTTCGCCCCTTTGGAATTGGGTTGTTTTGTTTCTTTGTTAGCATGTAAGATTAGCTTAACTTTTGATCCTCAAAGCTGTCAACGGCACTTATATTTCACAAAACTAAAGAAAATATATTTTCTTACATACCGTTTTGAACAAATTTGGCTTATCTTAATGAGGAATCAACTTTGGATATGATTTTAATTTCAAAATCACCAGCCGCAGCACTGTCTCTGTCGCCTTTGCGCCTCAGTCCGTATCCCCGGCTCCAACTTAATTAATTTTATTTTTCATTAA
>NW_015150511.1:1813129-1814929 GCF_000732505.1 Cyprinodon variegatus
TAAACTGAAAAAAAATTGAGAAATCAGTTAACTTTTTTTTTTCAGTGGCCCTAATCCTCTTTCGTATAAAAAAGTCTTAAAAAGTCTTGAATTTAACTTGCCTTATGCTGTAGGATCCCTGCTCTGGTTCCCTGTAATCTGGGTGTTGCTATGATAACTCAATCGCTGAATTGTAGGTTAGATTTGCATGTTTCTAAGCAAAAACAAGGCTTTTCTTTGGTCCACTCTATAACATTTTTAACTTTTTAGAATGAGAAATTTCTCACCAACATCTGTTTTTTGTTGAGAAAAGGCTTTCTGCTTTGTCATTTACCAGGTGACTTAGTTTTCCTGCTCTTTTGAATAATGGTACCCCTGGCTCTACTTTCCCTTCAGTTTGTTGTTGTTGTGATGATTCTGTCACCCGTGGGGTCACTCAGCCCCCTGCTGTCTTTCTGCATCACTCTGACCAGTTTCTGGACGCCTGCCAGCACGCTGCAACCTGTCACTGCGAGCAACAGCGGCCTTAAGACCAGCTATTACTATTAAGACACGCACGCACACTCGCACTGTCGCCCTGGAGAGCGGCTCGTTTGTTCCAGCCAGATGTGCGCCATCAAAAGAGAACGCTCGCTCACGCGGACACACAGGCAGCTTAACAATTATTTCATTTAGTTATATTCTATTCATTTGTGTGCATGAATACATAACGCCGTGAGTCCCGGAGGAGCGGAGCATATGCTTGCTCGCTCAGTTCTCGGGGAGTGCGGCGTAGCTGGGGGCCAATGTTTATGTGGGAAGTGCATTAATATGACAAAACAAGGCTGGCTGAGGGATTTACTGTGAACGCTGGTGCTGCTATCATCTGTCAGAGGCTCTTATCACCATCTTCTGCTGCTGTTAGCATCACCATTAACATCCCACCTTTCCTAAAGCTTGCCGATTTATCACTGTCACCCAGATATTCATTTCTGTATTCTGTACCAGCATCCTGCGATCTAAGAAGTTTGTGCTTAAGTTATTTAATTTCTGCTAAAAGTGCGTTAATGAAAAAAAAGAAGCCTTTTTTCTAAATTAAGAGCATAATTATATCAAACCTCTCAAAGGCGTCATTTTGATTTGCTTTTCTGATGCATAATTGCATGTTGTTGAGTTAATTTCATTGCTATGTTTATGTGAGGTGCATTTAGTACAGTTTATTTTGATCTTTTTTAAATTTAATTATTTCCCATATTCTAGTCTTAGGTGTTTTATTTCAATTCTTTTTTTTTTTTAGAATTCTGCCGAAAATGAATAAACACAGGGTTTTTTAAAAACACACACACAAAGAGTAGAAGCAGTGATACATAAATAACTTCTATGTTAGAAAAGGTAATAGTAAATTAGCTCCACAAGTGATTCTGTCAAGGAAACAACCAGTTAATAAGCTCTGAGCCCAGTTTCATGTTAGTTCAGTTAGTCAAAGTTAAAAACGGAGCCTATAGCTATGTCTAGGAGAAAAACAGGATCAAGCACTAAAAAAACAGGCCTAACTCTAATGGAGTTTGGTGATGGGAGCAGTCCAGCTAATGTCATCCTCTAGAATTATGTCAAACTATAACAGAGCACCAAGCCAGATGAAGCACTAATAATACTTAATCGGTGAATAGAAGTAGGATGGAACGGAGTAAGGAAAAGTGGTGTCTATGTCTTCAAGAAGCTGAAGCCTATATCAGCATTACTACAAAGATGGCTTCGGATAACGTGAACCACTCTAACCTTGTGCTGCCATCAACACCTTTGTTTATAGATGTTGGAAATGGGCCTGTTTGTCAGTGTAGT
>NW_015150511.1:1817137-1819073 GCF_000732505.1 Cyprinodon variegatus
TGAAAGCTCGCGAGATCAGGATGGTCTCACCAGGCTAAGAAGGAACTTCTTAGATAAACTAAGGAATCTCAGGTGATTAAAACTTGTGATTAGCAGATGTAAATGCACTTCATTCAGATACGGCTTGTTAGCCAGATTAGCCATGCTTATCCTAAAAGTAATACAAAAAGAGCAATAAGCTATTAGCTTAGTGTTTATTTAATCACACAACTATAAAACATTAACATTCTATCAACCAGCAATAAACACATGATTATTTACAGCAATCTAACAGCAACCACCTATGTGGTTTACAGCGCTAGCCACAACCATTAATAACTAGTCAGCCAAAAGGGTCTTATTCTCAAAATCTGCTCAAATGCTTCCTTATTACAGTTCAGTTGTGATTTAGCCAGATTTCAAGTTGTGCTTAAAGAAAGCATAAATGATAACATTTTTATCATTTTCTTTTTTTCATCTCCTCTTTCTTTAATCTTTTCTCCTTTTTCCTGGTTTTCTAGTTACATTAGTGTCCATATAATCTGTAATACTCCCTGCATGAATCATAATAAAGCTATTTCTATGCATAAATCAAGCGGAACACTGTGGCGATAGCCGCACTGCTCCACTTGAGAAAGCAAAAGCTGTTGGGCTCTTTTTTGGCATCAAGAGAATTCTTTAAAAAAATTGGTTAAAAAAAAAGAAAGCACAAATAATCCAGATAAATCAAACGGTTTAAATGAAAGATACTCAAAAAACAATATCTTACACTAAATTAAGCCATTCTAGTTAGCAGAAATTAAATAAAGAAATACTGCGTTTCAGCCACACAGTCTTGGTTAATTGCTGCCAATTCAATCTGAAAAACTCATATGGAAAGTGTTAAGGAAGAAAATATTCTAAAATAGTTAACTTTGGAAAAAGGTTGGCTTTCTCTCTTCCTTTTGCATCCCAGGTCCTCTCTGCGAGCTGCGTGTGGCCACAAGGAAAACCAGCAATGCGTGTTGACGTCACAGAATTACAGAGTCTAATCCAATATAAGACAATGCATAAACTTACACCAGAAACTGCAGAACAACGGAGACATACATTCAATTACCTGACATAAATGGAGAGAAGGAAAGAAAGCAAAGACGTACAAAGACATCTTTGGCTGGCTTTTGCTCCTCCAACCAGGAGCTATCTCTGACACTCAGATAAACTTAGAGCTTCCCCTAATTTACGGCCTGGCGTCCAGGAATTCTAAGGTCTTCTGGCTAAAGAAAACATGAGATAAGACCTCACAGAATAGCTGTGGAATGCGGGGCCTCTTCCTGCCATAAATTCTCAGGAACAAACTTAAATTCAGTGATTTGGTTCAAGGAAAGGTTATCTTCACAAACTTCTTTAACAAAAGAAAAAGACAATTAGAATTTTTTTGATACAATGACATCAGATTTTGGCGCTCAGACCTCGGCAGGAAACATTAGTGCTGAATTTTGGTAGATATGCATGAACAGTAGTAAAGAATAGGGATGCCCCCCCCCGGCCTGAAACTGGTGGTGGAGTGGAGATAGATGAAGTTGGTCAGTCTGTAGACTGCTGGTTGGAGAGACGGTCTGCTGAGCTTTATGGGGAGATCCAGTGGACTGCGTGAGCTGATCCTAGAGCTTCACTCAGGGACCTGGAAGATGGAAGTCCAGTTGGATAACACGGGTTGAGAGAACCTGTCCATGATGCAGACGACACACAGCTTTACATCACCATGTCACCAGGTGACTATGAACCAATTCAAGCACTGAGGAAATGCTTAGAAGAAATCAATGCCTGGATGCGCCATAATTTTCTTCAAATCTAAAGTTAGCACACAGCTTCAGTGGCTTCAGCTAGTAACCACTGATCAGGCCTGAAGTCTAGGTGTATTGCTGGATTCAGACTTGAACCTCCAAAAGCATTTAAAGTAGGGTGACCAAACGTC
>NW_015150511.1:1820398-1822402 GCF_000732505.1 Cyprinodon variegatus
AAGCAGCATTTAGTTCCTATGCTCCACTTATCTGGAACAAACTTCCAGAAAACTGTAAAAGTGCGGAAAGCCTGAGTTCCTTTAAATCAAGACTAGAAACAAATTTGTTTAGGATCGCCTTCCACTGTTCTAGTTAAACAGTTCAACTAAAACATATTTTCTTTAGTCCAACTTTTTTGTTTCTGCATTTTTTATTTTATTTTTTATTTTTTCCTACTTGCTTTGATTCTGTTTTATCTTCCTTGAGTTTAATCATGTAAAGCACTTTGCATTGTCTTTGTACTAAATTGTGCTATACAAATAAATTTGCCTTGCCTTGCCTATGATGAGCAAGCATGAAGCGACAGTGGAGAGGAAAAACTTCCCGTTGGGAAGAAACCTCTGGCAGAACCAGGCTCAACATGACGTTACTCTGCCGGATCGGTTGAGATGAGACAGGGAACGCAGTAAGAGTCCAGGAGGAATGACGCTCTGATGAAGCTTTAGCTACGACGGTGGAATCAGGGTAATCTGAATCGAAGTCCCACATATCGCGAACACTGCGAGTTGTGGATTGAAGACCTTTCAAGATGAACTCTGGATGCTGATGCTGGGAGTAATCAGTTTATTCAGTTGAACTTCCGCCTAGGCTCCATCTTTTAGGTTTATAGCATTGCTACAGGATTCATATTTCCAGCTTCCTAATAAGAAAATACGCATTTACAAACTCCATATAAATCCTTTCCATCCTTTATGTAAAGACATGTGGCCAGAACTGCTTGATCATATTTAACCTGGCTGAACAAAACTAGTACCACTGACAAAGGCTGGTATTTGAATCTGTTTTAAATTATTTTATTTTAATTTTGGGGGGAAAATATGCAAAAACAGCAAAAGAGAAAAACATTTTCAACATGTTTTTTATTCAAATAAACGCCTCTAGAAAATACAGAGAAACCACCAAAAAAATTTCTAACATACTGAATACAAAACACTTAAAAACAATCCTTTCCTCATATAATAATACTTTTACTTTATTAGTTTAAACCTGTCAGGATTAGAAAAAAAAAACAATCCTTTTAAACAAAGCTGCCAGGCTGTCGTGTCAAACGTTGATTGATTTACGTATTCAAACATGGCAGGTCTAATTTTAATCACACAGCTGGGTATTTTGATGAAGGTGTTCAGTTTCAGCTGCAAAAAAAATTGCCCCACACCTAGAAATTTAATTTCAAGTGATTTAACTTTCTTAACACAGTCTAAACTAAAAGAAAAAGGCCTGTTTTGCTGCAGGCTAACAGACACAGTAAGAAACGGTGAGGAAAAAGCAACCTTCACACATGTTAACAGAGGTTCAATGCTGCATCCAATCAGCAGGATGACATCAGAATTCTGCCAAAAGGGTACATGGGTAAAAAATACTTATACAAGCAGTTTTATTTAAAATACAGGCAGGGAAAGTACTTGTTTTATTGATGCAGATTAATACCATGTGACCCCCAGCATGTCCCAATAATGAGTTCTTGCTTTTTATCCGTCTAGGTCCACATGTCCTACTGACATGTGGACCTTTTTCTGTGGCTCATGTCATGTTTTTTCACTGTTATTGGCTACTTTTCAGAAAATCCCGCCTGTTGAGACTACGGCCGTTTCTTAATATGTGTACTTGTGCGTTCTCATGTGCTCGAAAAAACCTCATCAGCTTCAGCCCTAGTACTGTTCCAATTCACAGGATCAAGAAGGCTGAGAATCTTCTTTATTGTAATTTTGAATATTCTGCAGACTGTTGCTGACTGTTATCTATTTTTTTTTTCAATTATGTTGAACCAAACAAGTAAGGATTAATCAAACAACGACAAACCATCATCATTACACAGTTAGGTCCTGCACCTTGATCCAAGAGTAACGAGGAAATAAACTCCTCCGCAGCGCTCGGCCTTTGGTAGCACGATGGACCGAGTGTTCCTGAAAGCAACTAGAGAGCGCTTTGCAACACAGACTTCTCTTTGAAGACTATTAGGAATA
>NW_015150511.1:1823162-1824538 GCF_000732505.1 Cyprinodon variegatus
TTCTGTCTCGGGCGCCATAGACCTCCATTATTTGAATGTCAGCAGACAGCAAGAAGCCTCCCAGATCTCCAGATGCATTTGAGATATCAAAAAAGTATTCCAGAGTGTTGTTCAGCATGGGGGTGAGTAGAAAATGAAGGCTAATCATGTTTTGGGTGTACTATTCCTTTAAAGCTCCACATTATTCCTAACATTCACCATCTGCATAATAGGCTATGACTTAAGCTCATGGAAATTAATGAATTAGGAAAATTGTGGTCACCCTGAATCATGTAGATAAACTGCTACGCCTAAAAATCTCCACGACAACAACAATCCCACTTCTGTTTGACGGTGATAAAATCAGAGGTTTAATGTTAATGCTGGTGGGGAAGAGTAATTACTGCTTTCAGAAAAGCAACAGCCGAGGGGTGAGCCGGGTGCCAACAAGCAGCAATGTCTTTACACGAGGAGGCCGCGGGTATTTAATGGAAACATGTTCCTAATTCTGGAAAGAATTAGAGTTAATCAGACCCCTTTAAGCGCTAGAAGCTACCTGTCATCTCCAGCGTGATCTCATTTGTTACAGTGATTACATTAACTCATTAAAGCTAATTTGACAATGACATATAATGATGGTGTGAGATTAAATAACCATTACTCCTTAAAAAAAACAAATGCACATTGTCTTTGTAAATAAGCGGGGACAGATAGACAGGTATAAAGCTCGACTCTCGACAGACTCTCCCTATATCAGATGAGTAAAGGTCTCTGAGCAAGACCCTTGACCCCACATTGCTCCCCGGGGGCCCCACGATGGCAGCCCACTGCTCCCCAAGGTGATGGGTTAAATGCAGAGGTAAATTTCTCCAATGTGAGATCAATAAAGTTTAATTAAAGTAGTCTTTGCTTATTATACTTCATCATGGTCTAAAGCAGGGGTTCCAAAAGTAGGGGTCGGGACCCCCAGTGGAGTTGCAAGAACTTAAGTGGAAGGTTGGTTTTCACCCTCACTGGGATGTGATCCTGGCAGTGTTAGAGGGCAAACATGTATCATGAAATACAAAAATCTGAATGTTCTTTTGAAAAATAAATAAAACTTCAACTTTAATTCAATCTGGAAAACTGTTATAAGCTTCACTTGAACCACCTGCCATGTCCCTCGTTCAGCTCAAGCCAATCAGCTCAGGGCACATTTTCTCCGGAGCCAGTCATCGTGCAAGATCCCCTTCACTTCTAGCCTCGTGAGACCATCCTGATCTCGCGAGCTTTCAAGGTTTCACTCTCTAATCAGTCTGGAGACTCTCCGTTGAAGAAAATTTGGAGCCGTTCACCAAACGAACGTCCAATCAGCGTTGGCTTTGAGGCGGGTTGAGGTGTGACGCAACGAGAAGCGC
>NW_015150511.1:1825447-1828139 GCF_000732505.1 Cyprinodon variegatus
CACGCAAACAAATTTTCACCCACCTCCACCTCATCTCCACCCTCATTCTCAGACTACTCTCTTAACAACTCACCCTTCGGCTTATTCCTCCACCAGTGTCCAGGCTCTGGGGAAGACTACTCTAATCCTTTTCTAGGTCACTCATCAAGCGAATGTTGAGTCAGAGCTTCGATGTATTGTGCCAGGAACCAAGCGCGAAATTACTTATTTCGTTTATGTCTTCATGTGCTTCTGTCTCCTTGAACCCCAGTGGGCCTCAGCAGATGGCCGCTCACACTGAGCCTGGTTCTGCTGGAGGTTTCTTCCGGTTTTTCCTCTCCACTGTCGCTACAAGCATGCTTGGTGTGAGAGATTGCAGAGAGTCAACAATTCCTCGCAATCAGCTAGTTTTCCTTAGATAGAAATATTTCGAGGATTATTATTAGATTACCGGTATAAATAAATTAAATTTTTTCAAATTACAACTTTTCTGTTTAATTCTCTCCAGGTTGAAATACATGTAGCATGAAATTAGTAGATGTAAAATGTATTTACTTCGATAGAAGTCAAATAATTAATATACATATATCTTTTTAATATATATAGAAATGAATTTAAAATAATGAATTAAACAATTAAATACTATTTAAAAATATATTATTTATTTTATTTTAAGGCACCTTACAGAGACAATTCAATCAGATCATGCAGTCGACTGGTTAAAGGTTTTCCATCCACTGAAAACCAGCTAATTTAATCCAGTCATTGATTTTTTGCAAGATTTAGAGACGGTAGATATTCGCTTGTATTTTGTCTTTGATGGATCATTTAGGTTAAGAGAATGAACAGAAATAACTTTAACTCCACTCTATGAAAACAAGTCTTTCATATTTACGAGTTAACTTTCATCAATTGTATCTTTGTGTTTAAAATACAGACTTTTTGTAAGTTAATTTTCTTTGTGACTGGATAATTTTTAATTTAAGCCTGCTCAGACAAGTTCAAGACAAAAAGTCTTAAAGTAATCTGGTTTAGTTTAACACAGACGTATCTCTCAACGGATCAAATATGTTGACACACGTAAGAACGACTTTCCTCTTTTCTTGTCTGTCATTTTAATTTTTACTTCTTCTCACCACGTTACTGCAGACATTTATTCATACAGCTTCCTATCTATATGCTGAATATAGGCATAAAAACGGCAACTGCAATCAGTTTCATATTGAAAAATCACATTTATACTTCGAAGTGATTGTATTTGCTTATCCTCTTCCCAGTATTTTACGTATTCTGATGATTAGCATATGTTCTCCATATTCATGAACAAACTAAACTGAATTTTGTTAATATTCTGTTCATTTGACAGGGCAGCTCTCGGTGCACTTAGTGAGTAGATCATCTTTATTAGGTTTGCAACATGCAAACCTCTCTTTAGTAACTTAAGCCGGAAAAAAAATTAGATTTTAAAACTTGATGCATAAAACAAAAGGAGTATTTCAACATGTTGTAAGAGTGCTTTAATTGGGCTGTTTACCTGTTGACTGGCCACACCACAATCATCTAAAGCAGGGGTCTTCAACGTTTTCCAGGCCAAGGATGATTATGGAGTAGCATTCAATAGCTAACTGACCCTTGTAATAGACTGAAATGACCATAGCTGCTTCTGTTTTGAAATTCCTATCTTGCACTGGTTTAAAATCCTCCACCTGATTTGTTAATGCTGCTGAAATAAGTTATTTTGTTGACCTTGCCTTTGATGTTCGCGTCCTCCCAGGTAATATCCGGAACACGGAGAAGCTGAGTTTTGACCGACAGCAGCACTACGAGATCCTGGTGACGGCGTGGGACTGCGGTCAGAAAAGAGCCTTGCACAGCGTTCCGGTGCTCATCGACGTCAAGCCAGTCTGCAAACCTGGTTGGCAAGGTTGGTCTTTGTCGGACGTGTGCGTGCAAACCATGCAGGGTTTAGACATCTGGGAATGCGGTAAAGTTTGTGTGAGATGAATGGAGTTTACACAGTTGCTCTCTTATTTGTTGTACTTTACTGGATTTTCCCTCAGTCCACAGAATGTGTGGCTTCCTACTTTCTTTCTTTCCTTCTCCATCTCTTTTTTTTCTGATCTCCGAAGAGTTGGCCTGTCAAATACAATAGTGTATCAATCGCCTCTTTACTCAGAGCAACACCACTCAACAATATGGCTCCCAACACATTAGAAAGTCCCTCTGGCAGCAACAAAACAAAGCTTGCTCAGAATGATGGCATATAAAGACAACTGTCAGAGGGCAGAGTAGAAGTAATTAGTGACAAACACTTTGTAGAGTACATCGGTAACTCAGTCACATTCTCCATCTTTGGCTTCCAGCCATATCATGTCCCGCAGGATGTTAAACGGTGCTAAATGAGGATTCAAGCAGCAGGAGGTACAGTAGCAGCCGTTCAAAATGCTCCTTCCCAGTCAGCAGATTCCCTGCAACTCCCAGCAAAGACCCCTCCTTCTTCCAGCCACTGGAGTGACTCCCTCCTTCTCCTGGGCGTGCATATTTTTTACTCTGATTCCACCCTTTTACTGAATTACAGGGTCTGACCAGGAGATGATGCTTCTCTTTAGATCTTAATGTCCACAAATCATGACAGAAATAATATTTTAGTACAAAGATTGATGTTTAAAAAGGAATTGAAGGGAACCAGCCAAGGGCCCATCAAAGAAAGTGG
>NW_015150511.1:1829811-1831035 GCF_000732505.1 Cyprinodon variegatus
ACCAGATACAGCACTGGGACTTGATCAACAGCCGATACCGCACCGTGACGTCACAAACCACCAGGTGGCAGTAGTGTTCTTTGACAAACATGGATGCATCCAGTGAAGCACATTCAGATTAAATTATCTTAATTAAAAACGTTTATCATCATTGAACAGGATGTAATAATTTCATATTTAAAGTACTTTGAATTCTGAATATGAACTTTTCCTTTAAGCTCATTTTCATCATGGTCTGTTGGTATTAAAAAAATATTTTATTTTATTAGCATAAAAGAACTAAAACCAAAAGGTAAAACTAACAAATGTGCAAACATCCCTTTCCCAGGACAAATTAGCATCGTATCAGGTTACTTTCCTTCCATATAAATACTTTTCATAATTTCTACATTGTTTGAAATTCAAACATAGATAGAGGCTGATTACTCTGAGGATTATTGTGAAAGCTCCCATTTTCTCCACCACATTAAAACATGCCGATAGCAGGTGGACAGCTGCACCGTATAAGACAGGAAGTACAGTCCTATTGCAGGCTTTAGAGCCACCATTACATCATGTGGAGTTACCAGGAACTAACTACAGCCACAGTAAGAAGTGGAGCACCAAAGTGGGGCGGAAACTAACCCCTTTCAGCAGAGCTGTGTGCAACATAAGGGAAGAGGTTGGTAATACACAACATATTGGAGAATAATGGTGACTTTATCAACATAAGGTTGAGTTTGAACAGTCTTATGTCTCTCTGGCTTTCAGGGGCCCTGAACAATTCGCCTTAAAGCTCTTCCAAACATTTCTAAAACAACAATTCAACACACTCTCATTCCCTAAAAAATACATGGAATTAACGTTTTAATATCTTTTTATAAATAGAAAGAGAAATAATAATGACATTTTGAAATTGCGTTAATTTTTAAAATAACATTTCATTATTAAATACATACATACCTACATTTAAATATATTATTTATTCAATGGGACACAAATTAAGTATTTGAATAAAAAATGAAATCAATATTTCAATTATGTATTAAAGGACAAAATAAATAAATGTATTTCTACTTATGTAATAATCTGGCTCTAAATATACCTCAGGTCAGGGCGGGATTTACCATTTGGCAATAATCTAGGGCCCCAAGTTCCTGGGGGCCCCATAAAAGTCTGTTTCCATGTATGGTTAATACAACTATTCCTTATTTCTGCACATTAATTATGTTTTTGATAAAAATC
>NW_015150511.1:1831855-1835216 GCF_000732505.1 Cyprinodon variegatus
CACAATGATTGTGAATCAGGGGGTCCTGCCCCTAAATAGGGAAGCTCTGCTCTAGATCTGCTGTAACTCACTATGCTAAAGCCCTGAATATGAACCAGAGAAAACTGTGTGTTTTTGAAAAGCAATAGGTTTCATGTTTTCTGTCAAATCTGCTGCCCAGTTGAACAGTAATGTGTCTGCAAACGTTCAGCAGCCAAACTTTACTGCAGGGATTAAAATGTTTCCCCTGTTTTTGTTTTTTTCTGGATTTCTGCAGCTTCCTTTTTTTTAATGCCAAATAAAGTCGTCCATCAGCTATTGAAGGATCTGTCCATCCAACACCGACACTCTCCTTGGTAAACAGACATGGACCTACTGTGGTCGGTCATAATTCAGTCCTAATTGTTCTTTTATTAAAGCTCTCCATCATGGCAGATGATGTAAATGCACTCAGACAGATGTGCAAAAAGCGGCCGGGGATAATGTGGGTGCACGGGGCAATCCTCGTCTTCTCTCAGCTCTGCATTCATCCTGCCTTTGAAGCCTATGAAGGCTATGCATGTTTGTCCATGTTTGAATATTTGCAGCTTTAACTTATGCAAAGAATGTGAGATTCCCCTTCCCTGAGGAAGGCTGGTCATCATTACCAGGGAAGTGTGGTGCAGGGATCAGGCAGAGGATGAAGTGGGATAAGTTGATGTCACAGCTGTAGATAAAGGGACATTTAATAGGCCCAGCTGCTGCTGTTTTAAAAGCAGCCTACAGTTCGAAGATTAATTTTGAGCAAAATCTGCATAACAGAGATTAATGAAGGTTTCTTAGCAAATAGCAGTTCTATAGAAATGTTTCTACTCATGGAAGCTGTCAGGGTTTGTTTTGCTTTAGAAATATGGAGGAATATCAGTTTACTCTAATTGATTTTCAGTCATTTTCAACCCTTTCTATGGCGTGACAATAAGCTGAACCCTAACCTGAACTAAACACATGTCACACATTAGTTCTACACTTAACTGATGGCAAAAGGAAGTGAGACACAGCAAAATGTCCTGATTCTGATCAAAAGGGTCCTCGGTTTTATGGTAAAACCTGACAAATGGCCCTCACAGTGATGCCAAAACAGGAGCCGATTGTTAGGTTAAAAAATGTAGGTTCGTAAAAGAGAAACTGAGTCCACACAGAAGAGGGATTTTATAACGGCTTCTGCAGAAGGAGAGAGCTACATTCAGCTACATCTACTCTCTGACTGACTTCCTCTGCAAAGCCTTTTTATTGGCTGATCATAACACATGGGGTGGGTTACAGAATAGAGCGGTCTCCTGATAACTGTGATTAGCCTTGCACAAACATCAGCAATTTTCTACCACCGTTGCAAGACAGTTTGCAGTAAACAGAGTGAAGCATCTCATTTCTTCAATGTTCTATATGTACACAGTAACTTTATAATCATCATTGAATGAACCTAACACCGATACACACTAACTCACTCATTCAATAGGATGAGATTCTAACTCTGCAAAAACTGATCTAATAAAGAAAAAGTAAAAAGTTCTTTAAATAGTCGTATTTGCCTCAGTTTGAACAGGTAGATAAGATTATGTGCTAATTGAATGAGCAATGTTCTCCTTAAATTAAGATAATTATAATCGGATTTCATTGCACTGCAAAAACCATCTAGAAATAAGTACAAAACTTCTTAAAATAAGTGTATTTACCCTTAATTTTAATAGGTAAATGAGATGATTTGCCAATGAAATGAGCATTTCTACTCCTCAAATAAGATAATTAGATAATATTCACTTGAAATAAGACAAAGCAATAATTTTTTCTTATTTTAAATGTAAATTGTCTTGTTCCATTGGCAAGGTGTCTCACGTATCTCCTCAATTCAAGAACAAATTAACTTAATTTAAGCAAAAATGACTCATATAGATTTCCATTTTTTTGCAGTGTGAACATTTTCTTAATTACCTGCTCAGAACAAGGTAAATGCTCTTATTCCAAGAGACATTTACTTATATGTGTGAAAGTCTTACTGCAGCCACTTTCACACTGTAAAAATGATCCAGAAATAAGTAAAAAAATTCTTAAATTAAGTGTATTTACTCTTAATTTGAGTGGGTAAATTAAATGCTTTACCAATAGAATGAGTATTTTTACTCTTAAAAGAAGATATTTAGATAAAGTGCACCTGAAATAAGACAATGCTATTGAGTTTTCTTATTTTAAATGTAAATTGTTTTGTTCCATTGGCAAAATGTGTCTTTTACCTGCTCAATCCAAGAACAAATGCACTTATTTTAGGAAAAAATAACTTATCTAGATGTCCATTTTTTCCAGTGCAGTTAACCTTTCTATCAAAATTAAAGACAGAACCTCTGCATCTTATTTCAGTTGTGCTGAACTGTAAGAAATAAACTTTAGAATATTTTTGTATTTCTTTTTCCTCTCTCTGTGGGGCCCATAAGCTGACAATTTGATTCACTCCTTGCCTCCAGCAGGTTCTAACGGGGTACTGGACAGGTCTGCAGAAAAAAAATCAGCTGAATATTTTTAGCTTCAATCACACTTTTTTCTACTCGGCAGGAATGTTTGGTCTATATAAAAAATTATTCATTGAACTTAACAGAAAATTCACTGTATTTTGATAAATGTCAGGTGTTGTCACAGCAATGGAGTCATTGTAAAAGCATGTATCCAGGAGAAAACAAATAATGAATGCATCCTTTAAGTTGGGCAAACAAGGTCTAAGGTCTTCAGGTCAAAACCTGCTTATGGTTCCTCGGACCCGTTTTAAAACCCGAGGAGAACGGTCCTATAAAGCGGTGGCACCCCGTATCTGGAATGAACTCCCCCTGTCCCTGCGCTCTCTGGACTCGGTGGATATCTTTAAAAAGCAGCTAAAAACACACCTGTTTTCACTAGCCTTCCAAAGCACATAGCCTGTTGTTTTATTCGTTTATTTATTTTAGCTTTTATTGCATTTTATCTGTTTTTACTTGTGTTATTTTTTATGTTATCATGAGAAGCACTTTGTGACTTCGTCTGTGAAAAGTGCTATACAAATAAAGTTTACTTTACTTACTTACAAACATGAAAAACCCTTTTAATGTTTTATATTTACAGTGATTACTGAGCTCATTTCGTACAAACTTTGTTGCAAAAAAAACGTTTTATTGTTATAAAATGGTACTACTTTAATTTAATTTCCATTCAATTAGAGGGAAAGTGGGTATGAAAAATAACTTTTACTCCTTCATACCCCATTTTCAGACAATTTACATGAATCAATAGCTACGTTTACATGGACACAAATAATCGGATTGAAGGCCTGATCAAATCAAAAATGTTTCATGTAAACATGTCAGACTGAAGATTCTAATCC
>NW_015150511.1:1835782-1841732 GCF_000732505.1 Cyprinodon variegatus
CTACCAAAAACCAGACTCAGACAGAACTGCCAAGTTTGGCAGGAAAGTCTGCGCATGCTTAAAAGATTTAATCTGATCCAACGCTTGGTACATGTATACACACGTCATGATCGGATCATTTCATTTAGTGTCCATGTAAACGGAGATTTTGAATTTCCGATCAACCAAGGTTTGGATCGGATCGGGGAAATTTTGTGCATGTACACGTAGCTATTGTCTTTTCTCTGGCTGTATATACCAACAGGTTTATTAAGTTTAGGGGGTTTTTTCTATTTAAGGTGAATTTAGTTAGTTTGGAAATTGGTGTTTGGTTTGGTCTGATGCTAACTAGTCTCTTTTGTGTGTATTTGTTGATTTGTTTATTGGTGTTAATCAAAATTTGTCTAAAATAAATTCCTCTTCATTCATTCATTCAAAAAAAGGAGAAAAGAAAAAACAAATCCTTCATTTTAGTGTTTTTAACTGGGAAAAGAAAGTCTTGCTTGTGATTTCTTTTGATTTAAATAATTTGACCCAAGTGGCTTTTAGTGGTGACAATGCCTTTAATCACATCACTGTTGTTGTATTTATTTCTCTACTTTCAAGATATTTTACCAAAACATCTCTCCTCACATAGAAAACCTTTTTTCTTTCACAAATCTGTTCATTTGATTCAGTTGAAGAGTACATTAACACTGGAAAATGATCTAGAAATAAGTAAAAGATTTCCTGCATTAAGTGTAGGGCTGGTCAACGATTAAAAGTTTTAATCGCGATTAATCTCATGATTTCCCTGATTAATTGCGATTAATTACATTTTTATACGCAAAAAAAACAAAACAATAATGAATTAAAAAGCAGTATATAGCACAATTTTATTTGAAATGTTCTGCCATATTAAAGGAAGTGCCATAACATTTGCTCTGCAGACACTTAACATCAGCATTTAGTTTATACAATAGAAGTTAAATAAAAACTGCCCACAAAATCCTGAGTCACAATCATTACATTAAAACAGGCAATTTCTGAGGTAACAGCAGTAAAAAAAAAATAGTTTATCAGGGAGCAGCATAACCAGTCTAGTACCAAATGTCCCTGGTAGAGTGAGGTGAAGCACAAAAAAAAACTTCACTAATGGGATTTACTGTGCAGGGAAATAGTCTGTACACTTGAAAGTCATTTTTTCTTAAAATAAGTTTATTTGTTTTTGGATTGAGGAGGTAAAAGAGACCACTTGCCAATGGAACAAGACAATTTAAAAGAATAAAAGAAATNTTTTTTCTTAAAATAAGTTTATTTGTTTTTGGATTGAGGAGGTAAAAGAGACCACTTGCCAATGGAACAAGACAATTTAAAAGAATAAAAGAAATTATAAAAACTGCGTTAATACGAGATAAAATAATTGTCAGCGTTAATTGATTGATGAGTTAACGTGATAATAACAAGTTAACTTGCCCAGCCTTAGTATTTACCCTTAATTTGAGTAGGTAGATTTGATGGAATGAGTATTTTCACTCTTAAAATAAGATAATTAGATAATATGCACTTGAAATAAGATAATACAATTGTGTTTTCTTATTTGAAGTGTAAATTGTCTCTTTATCTCCTCAATATAAGAACAAATGCACTTATTTTAAGAAAAAATGACTAATCTAGATTTCAATTTTTTTTCAGCGCATATTTAGGCCCACAAAGTCATCCCCTGTCAACAGCTAATTAGTCCAATATGAGCTAAATATCAACCTGTCTAACTTCAGAAAGCTTCCAGCCTGAACCTGTAGTCGTTTTCTTTTTCCGGCTCAGCAGCCGCCTTTGGATCGATCTCCGCTGCATCGTTGATGCTGTACTGCTGCAGTGTATAGATGAAACTTACAGTGCGTCCAGACGCTCTCTTATCATCTCTTAACCTGAGTTGCTTTCATGCCGTGAAGATTTTTCTAACCTTGCTCATTTCCAATCATTTCCAGCTCATAGATAAAAATAAATACATCAAAATGAAAATAAGAAAACAGGGACAGTGATGCTATCATCCAGTTTTACATATTATATTACATTATTAATATTTAAACAACAAAAATCAAGTGTAAAATCCAGGAATGTGCCTCTCATATTTCCTAAGATCAATAAAATTAATCACTCTATAGTGTTTATTAGTGCCATCATTCAGTCTATTTTCCTCTCCTCTTCTAACAATCAGGGTTTATACAGGAATGAGTAACTCTAATTTAATGCTTTTTAATGCTATTAGAAATTATTTTAATGCCATCAACAAGTACCCAGGACTCATTCATTCATATATATATATATATATATATATATATATATATATATATATATATATATATATATAAGCACAGCAAAATCCTTCATCATCTTTACCGTCAATAGGCTGCAGCCGTATTCCAAATTCCTTGTTTTCCAGACACTTAAATTTACATTTTCCAAATATGCTTTTTCCAATTTTCTAGCTATTTCTCCGCCTCGAGCTTCTTTTCCGAATACGGCTTTACGTTCAACCGGAAGCAGTTCCGCGCAAATATATCGCAATATAATGTATCTAATGCCAATTAAGGCCTTAATTTGAAAAATAAGAATTTAATGACTTTTAATGATTTTTAAGACCCGCAGAAACCCTGATCAATCTAACACTAACCTAAAACGTGGACATAATACAATCAAACACATATAATATAATCATACATATTATGATAATTATGATGATGCTGATTACTATTATTATTATTGTTGACTCACCTGATTAAATACAAAAAAAGGCTAATCATCACAATATTTGGAGCTACAAGTAAAAAAAAATTAATAAATGAACATCAAACAGGTGGTTATCTCTTCCTCCATCATTCTCAGATCACCCAGATTTTGTCTCGTTCAGTTTTCCTTTTGCTGCCTCATTTTTTTATAATGAGGAACTTTCATATATCCAAACTGAGTTTTTAAAATCTCTTTAAATCAAGTTGTTGCTTGTTTATTTGACCTCATTAATGTGGCAGCATCTCTCCATACAGTCCTCTAGGGATTTGCGAGGAGTCTTCCCTCCTAGTGTGAACGCAGCTGTGCTAATGCCAGAAAGGATGGGTTTTTTCTGGTAGTAAAGCAATTTGTTCTTTGCTGCTTTCATGTCAAAGCTACCAGCTGCTCCATTGTAATTATCAGCTGAAAACACAGACTTCTCCTCCATTACTGTGTTTGTTCGACGGCTACTTTACTCTTTTCCTGCTTTTTGGGGACTTTTTTCACTTTTAGACCTTTTAAATATTTTTTTATTCATGATCTACCTACACTATGTGCTGTTCTAACCAAGTTTAGAGGGAACTTTTATGTTTCTACTACAATAAAAGAGCAAATGAACACAAACAAATTTAATTATCTCCTTGTTTGAAATAACTGAAACCCTTTGTTTCCTTCTTTTCTTTCTCCCTGCTGCCTGCAAATAGACACTGATGTTAACACAAACTCATAATGGCAGAAGTTGCTTTTGAGCCTCTCTGTTTCATCTACTGTGATTCATATCAGTGTTATTTGGGCTAATATTTTCAAAGTGGGCTTTATATTCTTCTTCAGTTGGCCTGAAAATAGTTTTGGAACAAAAAGGTCTCAGCATTTCTTTATATTTTATCAGATCTGATAAAATTTAAACATCAACATATAAACAGGATATTGAAAATGATACTGTAGCAAAAGCAAAATATCTCATTATCAATGTTGGTTGACACAAGCTCTCTGTAGAAATGGAGCAGTTAGATCTTATTATGGGTTCATGCTATAGTTATAATAACACTAAACAATTTAACCCCCAATCTGCGTTGCTGGGTTTTGTTTATGTTGGTGCTTCAAGCGTTTTTTTGGCTTTTTTTTTGTTTTTTTTCAGTGTATTATGTGCAGTGTTGCCAACTCAGCGACTTTGTCACTATAATTAGTGACTTTTTAGATCCCTCCAGCGACTCTTTTTCAAAAAAGCGACTAGCGACAAATCTGGCGACTTTTCTGGTGTCTCCCCCTTCCAAACCACGTTCCACCGCTTCCACAGGAGTCCCTCTCAGCGCTGGATTCAGACCCTCAGCGTCCTGACTGTAAATGAACCACGCGTATGCGCCGGGTTACTAGCGCAGGTTGATCACGCTTGAGTCGGCTCCCTCAGTTGCCGAACCTGCCATATATTTCTGTGAGCAGGCAAGCACAGCCTGTATATGTGGAGGGAAATCTATAGCCTGGGTGCAATTCAGAACTTAGTCCCGCCCACAACGTTTGAGGTTCGGGAAGTTCGGTCTGGCATTGCTCAACAGTAGCGCGAGTATGCTAGCACAATATCTGGCGGGCCAATCAAATTGTCAGGGCGGGCTTTATACGATGATGGACAGATGATCAACAGTAACGTTATCAACCACGTGACCAAAGCGCGCTTGGGTGACAACAACAATGGCTGCCGCTGGAGAGTTGAGGTCAGTAGATTCTGCTATTAGGTCTGTTCTAGAAGATATCGACAGCAAATTAATTTTAAAAGAGGAACAGAGAAACGTGATCAAGGCTCATCTTCTTATTCTAGGCGTGCAACTGCACGCTTTGATTTTTGTTGACAGCAACTATGCGTCGCTTAACATACGTCACGCACTCCGTTGCTCTTATTGGTTGTAGGTCTATCCAATTGAGTGCAGAGGCATTTTTTTTTCCTGGTTCGTTCGAAACACGCCCCATAATCACAGCTCTATGGAGCAGCATCAGACTCATTCTGACTAGAATTGAATAGGACTACGTCAGGCTAGGAAATCTAGTTAGATTTTTTTTGTTGTTAATGTAATGTAAAAAAAAATGTATGGTTGAAAATGTTCATGTTTTACCATGCTTTTTAGGCTCCTTTTTGGACCACAAGGGAAAAAAGAAAAAGTTTTTTAAAAAGTTGGAAAAAAATCTATATGCAAATTAGGCAATGACGTCATTCAGCGACTTCTAGCGACTTGTAGCACAGCCAATAGCTACTTTCCTTACTGAGGAGTTAGCAACACTGATTATGTGGGCTCGGTCCTTGGAGGGCAACATGGCAGTAAACCATATCTGTATATCCGCTTGGTTCAGACCACAGCATGTAAGCGGAGCGGAGCGGAAGAAATATGGTGGAGCGCAGAGCGGTTTTCAATTGAAAGGCGAGGATTTCATTCCGCTCCAGTTTGCTCCGACTTAAAACCTAGGCCAATGCCTACAGTATGCTGTAGTCTGTGCCTATAATCTGTTATAGTCTATGTTTCAACTTTATAACAGGGTCGTCAAGACGAGGATTGCATATTGTGTGATAGAAAGTGTATGTTTTTATGATATTTTATCCCACTAACTATACTCAACAATACAGAGTGGGTTTAGATAAAGTGATCTTTGTGGTAAGAGCTTGCTTTTTAAAATGGATCACATAAATGCATTATGCGCTATTACCTCGTTTGCAATGGGATGCGAAGTAGCTTTTTTTAATGTAGTCTAGTAAAATAATTAATAATTAAATAGGAAACGCAGGGCAACATGAATGGAGCGAGGTGTTACGTTCACAGCTGGGAAACATTGCGCGATAATTTAACAGCCAGTTAAATAAGACAATCCACATGTATCGGTCACATAATTAAATCCAACGCTGTGTGTCCCAGGGCCCTGGCATCATTAAATGTAAGAAAATGTCTTCTCCTGAAAATGTGAGCGAGCGTGGAGCGATTTCGCCAGAGTGGCAGGAAAATAAAGGTGAGTGCGGAGCGGATTTTGATCTTTGAGTCTTGCAAATTTAAACGGCGGAGCAAATGACTGAACATTCTCCTGAGCTGGGAGCGGGTATTGCGCAGCGCTCAGCTATGTTCATATGCACTGGTACAGACTGACCGAGCAGGCAGCGCCCCCTGCTGTCCGATCAAGGGTACTACCAACAAGTCACAGGCTATTTTTACTGGTGTGACATTTGTGTCAAAAGTGAAAATGAAGG
>NW_015150511.1:1841927-1844365 GCF_000732505.1 Cyprinodon variegatus
TCAAAAGCCGCAGCTGTTTTTCTTAATGTAGTTGCGCTTTGCTTTATGTAGTTGCGATTTCCTTAATGTAGTTGCGATTTCCTTAATGTAGTTGCGCTTTGCTTTATGTAGTTGCGATTTCCTTAATGTAGTTGCGCTTTTAGATTTGTAGTTGCAGTTTGGACTTCAGGGCCACCGTAGGCATAACTTGTAAAGTTGAATTTGTGACTCACAGCAGCAGATTTGTGTAGTTGTGTTCATTGATTTGTATTTGTGGTAAGTTAAAAATAATTTATTATTATTTTTTTTTAAAGATTTTAATACACATGCTTAAATTTGTTTTGCACCATTTGTTTTAGATAAACTGTAGCAAAACTGAACGGAAGATATTTTTGATTTGCAACTCACAGATCACAATTTGTGTACTTGTACTCAAGAATTTGAAGAGGTGTAACTTTTTTTGTAATTGCGACAAAATCTAAAATTACAAAACACCAAAGTTGCAATGCAACAATTGTTCTGAACCATTAGCAGCAAAACTTACAATGTAAAAGGTTTTTTGATGTTCAGAACAGAATTTGTGTTCTTGTACTTTAATTTGAACAGATGTAAAACAAATTGTACTTGTGAATTTCTTTGTTTTATTCTACAAATACAAAACTACTACTCTCACTAACACTTCAAATTCACACTTACAATGCACAAATATTTTCAAAATAAAATAACCAACTCCTCCCATAGTGCCTGAGTGCTCTGATCTAGTTTGAAGAACAAACCTAGAAAAAGCAAATGAGAACAAAAAGAAATGAAAAAGAAAGTAAATTAAAAAACTAAATAACTACTATTGACACCAATTAGGTCACTAGGTGGGATTGCTTAGTACCCCTAGAAGAGAAACATCCCAAAACATGAAGGCTGTGTCTAAACATCTGCCCTAACCTGTAAATCCCTCCATCACTGTATAGAGCAGAGACTATATAGTGGACTTTTTAGTGAATTCAGTTAACTGACCGTTCGGACAGATGACCCCTGTTGGTCACGTCACCTCCCTGCATGGTGCCTGTGCCATCTTTATTTGTAGCTGTCACAACAAATCCCATAATGCTTTGCATGGAGAGCTTTCGCTATATCTGCTCGTCTAGTGACCATGGATGATCCCTACTTTTCAAGGTGCATCGTGGGAAATTTTGAGTTCCCTACTTTCTCATCAACTAGACGTTTCGACACTCATTTAAAATGGCGCAATCACTATAGAGGGCCCTATAAAGTGATTAGGGCAGACGTTTGAACACAGCTAATGTTTCCATTGACGGAGATGCTGTTCTTCAGGTCATACTTAGCATTTCTCCTCTTCTAAACTATGCAGGATGCATAAGAATTTTCTCAAATTTATTTTAGATCAGTGGTCCTCAATAAGCGCTTCCCATCTAGCCCACTTTAAGGGTGATACCAACAAATGCTGGTTTGTCAGTTATGTAACAAAGCACCATGGACCGTTACTTCCAGGCCACCAGTTAAGAGTCACACCGACTTAATGCAGGCTTTCTCATCTACAATTTAAAAACTGCATTTGCCTGTAAGCAGGAAAATGGCAGGGGTTCAAACACTTATTTCCTCCACTCCATTAATTTGCAGTTAATTCATTTTTTTTTTTACTTCTTCAGAAACTTCATAATTACCTTCTCTACCAACTACTGAGAACAAGCCTCAGAGGACAAAGCGTCTCTTTCATAAATTAAAAAAGAACTCCATTCGTTAGGCTCAGAAGCCCTCAATAAACCACCAGGCCTTCTTCTGTTTCAGATCGTGCTGCTGCTGCTTTCTGTTTAATCCTGTGACCAGTTTAACATTTCAAATGTTAAACGTAAAACCCGTTTGATTGATATGTGAAATCACAATGCCACATAACACAAAGTAATGCAACAACAGTTTAAGAGAAAGAAGGAAATACTTCCAGTTATCCACCAAAAAAACAGCTTTGTGTGCCTTCCGTGTCCGCCATATTGGATCAGTCCATTTGCTGCACATGTTCAGAAAGGTCCGAACAGACAGCAGCAAACCATTTGAAAACAAACCATGCAAAGAGCAGTGTTGCCAACTTAGCGCTTTTGTGGCCTTTGGTGCCTCTGGTGCTTTCTGTACTCTGTACAGATAAAAGGATCAGAAATAACTAATAAACCCAAATTGTTTTGCTGAACGTTTTTCTTATATCTTGCCAGACCTACAGCCTGTGCTGATTTCCATTTTGAGAAATTATAACTTTCCAATATTTAGGATAGTTCAGTCCAGCCCAGACATTAGCCCCATTTACACCTAGCCTCGTGAGACCATCCTGATCTCTGGAGCTTTCAAGGTTTCGCTCGCTAATCAGTCTGGAGACTCTCCGTTAAAGAAAATTTGGAGCCGTTCACCAAACGAACGTCCAATCAGCGTTGGCTTTGAGGCGGGTTGAGGTGTGA
>NW_015150511.1:1846496-1848225 GCF_000732505.1 Cyprinodon variegatus
TGGGAACTAGTAGACACATCTGCACGCAACAACAATTATTAAAGATTTCCAGCGGACTTCACCATTGAAATTCACCAGAGCTATAGTGAAACTGACAATGCCCACGTGCATGGCAGCTGGATGCTGGAATACATCGGGTAAAAGTGAAATAAAAGAGTTATTCCACCTTTCTGATTCCTGATCCTCCACGGACGGGTTGGTCGTTGGATTGCCAACTTATAGAGTTATTATATTTTATAGGTTGAAAGTCTGCTTTTAGATCACAGAAAAAAAAACAGTTCTGTTCTTTATGAGCAATGAGATAAGAAATCAAAACATTTACTGCCACTTTGAATCTCCAGCTTGATAATGATAATAGAAATAAATCAAATCAGTCAGAAATGTCACCAAAATGGCTGACTGACATCTTCTTTCAGCAGAAGTCAGTTATATTTTATGGAACAAAACCCCTTGAAGCTGAATTCATCATTTTAACCTGAAAAAAGAAAAATGAAACATTTTAAGTTCTACAATAGAGACAAAAACTCCCAACCACACAACGGCACAACGCTTTGTGCAGTCCTTGAATGACAGATTGTCAGACTGATGAAAACAGAAATCTGCATATGTGTATAAATTTTTTACTCTGGTTTGTCTGTTTGCTTTTTGTGAGTTCACGTGTTCACATGCATGTGAGCTCTTGGCAGCCCCAGCAATGGCCCCAAATTAAAACTGACCCCACGGTTGTTGCCGGTCGAGGTAATTAGTCTGAACCTTCTCCTTTAGGTCATGCTTTCTGAACTAGCAGGGAATAATTAGAGGAAAGGAGCGTGGGTGTTTGTGTCACACATTTATTTATTTTACTGTCATCCTTTTGATAGGATGGATTGATATAAAAGAAACACACTAAAACGGTATTTATAGCAAGACTTGTCTTTGTTCATTTTTAAATCCTTCACCTAAAGCAGGTTCATCTGAGTTTTTAAACTTAAACCCCTTTTTCTTTTCTGATGGTATAAAATATCTACATTCATTGTATTAATGGATGTTAAAATAAACCAGATAAAAAACTGAAATACTTTGAACATGAAGTATAGAAGAATGGATTCGGTATTAAAGATGCATTGTCCTGTTATATGCATGTCCATTCTGATTGGGTTTGGTCAGTATTGTGCATGAACGCTCTCAATGAGCGGCGTTCGCTGAAGACTTTCCTATTTTTAATGACTGGTGAACTGAACTGATCATTTTTGAAGTAGTGAACGTAAACAAGAGCGACGTTCACTCTGAGAATAATGAGCGACACACACAGCTCACATTGGGGTTCAATTGATAACAGTTTTAATTGGAAAAGTTCAGGTTTTACGGCACTTATTACGGTAAAACAGCCTGACAGAGCAGCATGTCTACTGCTGGTATTACTCTGCTCCATTCAGACTCATCTGCTGGTATTTGTGATGCCAGTTTAGCAGAGCGCTTGGCAGAGTTTGATCAACTAACAAAGGAAGACTGGGACAGAAAAAAAGTCACGTTTTAGTGCAAACTGTTCCCAACGGGACTTAACAAACAAGTCTGTACGTCAGCCACGTCCAGAGATGGGAAGTAACGAAGTACAAATACTTCGTTACTGTACTCAAGTAGATTTTTCTGATATTTTTACTTTACTTTACTACTTATTTTTATGGCGACTTTTTACTTCTACTCCTTACATTTTTACACAAATATCTGTACTTTCTACTCCTTACATTTT
>NW_015150511.1:1849760-1850931 GCF_000732505.1 Cyprinodon variegatus
TACTTTTATACTTTAAGTAAATTTACAAGCCTGTACTTTGTTACTTTTACTTGAGTAAAGAAGTTTAATCAGTACTTCCACTTTTACCAGAGCACAAGTATCTGTACTTTTACTCAAGTACGGAAAGTGAGTACTTTTGCCATCTCTGGCCACGTCCACTTCACATTTAAAGCCACACATGGAGTTAAAGCGTCCGGGCTATTGTGGGAAATATCTGCTACTCAATAAGGAATGAAATAATTAATATTGGATTATTTTTAGCAGAACCTGAATGTTCCTGTATTTTTCTGAACTTCTGTCTCATTCATATTATCTCCCCAAAAATAAATCGTACATCTCATGCATGAAATGCAAACCAAAAAGCTGCTGCTGATGAATTTTCTCTGAGGAACTGGGTCCTATTTTCCGTGTGTGGAATGGAGTGTGTTAGTGTGTGTTGGCATTCAGCAGCTCTGATCTGCGATAAGAAGAGGAAGTAGAAGAATGAATGAGCGTAGAAGAAAAACAAATGGCTTGGCATATTCTTTCCCCATTACCTCCGCTCTGGCTCTTACTCTAATCACAGCCTGACTGCTGTTTTAGCGCTTTTCCTCCCCACTCTAGAATTAGCTTGTTTTCACTTACAGCAGCTGTTACTTCCTCCGTCCCTTTTTGCCTCAATTCTCTGCCATCTTACTTGCCTTTGTGGGATAGATTCCACTCTTCTGTGTCCCCTTTTTTTATTTATTCTGCCATCTGCCAAATTCATATTAAAACAATCCAGAAAAAGACATATTTTTCAACATGCATGTTGGGTTTAAATCCAGAGAAATGTGAGTTTAAGAGTTTAAGAGGACGAAATGATCAAACACAGACAGGGATTTTGTAACGTCAGCCTCTGCACAGGGGAGAAAGACTGCTGGCTCACAACCAGCACCTTTTCTCACTGATCCCTTCACAGCAAAGCCTTTTATTAACAGTTTACAACATAATAGGGCGGGCCTTAAACAGAAAACCCTGTAATGATTATCTGGCAGGATGGAAGTCACACAACCATGTGACTCTGCCTCATGACCAAGGGCGTAGGTTTGATTTGAACTTTGGTAGGGACACTATTGGTGTCATTGGTGCTATGCAATATGCATGCCCTTTTTTATGCTCGATGTGAGCATCCGTACTGATAAGAGGAATT
>NW_015150511.1:1852084-1856058 GCF_000732505.1 Cyprinodon variegatus
TTGGAGGCATGTATTGTATATAAAAATATCTGAAATATCTAGAAAAGTTTGAATTAGATGGCAAAAAAAGCATTCAAAGCAACAACAAAACCAGACCTGAGCCCTGTGACAATAAAGGAGAGCACTTTCTGGCTGAGCAAATAATTTTTAGAGTTTCCTAAAGTGAATGTTGTTTAGCTGCTAAGAACATCTTTTGACAGCACTACCAAACAAATTAACCTTCTGGGAAAAATTCAAAACCCAGTCTAAGAGAAAAACTCTTAGCAGGAAATGAGTAAAAATTTTAGAAATATTCCTAATTGTTTTTTATTTTTTAGTTTGGCCTCATCCCTCTAAACAAGAATGACTTTTTCCCAGAGTATCATTAATTCATTACATACTCTTAAACTCTATATTAACAATAGCAGACAGCGTTGGCTGCTCTCGTCTCTCTTAGTCGTTTTGCCCTTTATCCAACATGTGCTGAAGTACTCTAATTACTTTGACATTCAGTGGCTAACTACGTGAAAGGATGTTTTCAGTGGCAGGAAGAGGTACTTACCTGATCATTATATATTAAAATGAAATTTAAAAAGATTTTAAGAAAGGAGACGTTCTGATTTTTTGTATTTTATGTATTTATCAGCGGCTGGTGGAGTTTTCTTTTTTCCAAATAGACGTATACCAAAACACCAATCAAACATATACCAAGTTATCACACCAGTATATTTATATGAATGCCAACATTATAAAAACACTTTATTAAACTAAAACATAATTTCATGTCCAGGTTTACTTTTTCTATATAAATCTTGCCCCTCTGAGGCTGTGAAGGTAAATCTGTGTTTTGGTCACAAACCTAAATAAATAATATACCATTTTAATAATGGAGAAGCTGTTAGTTAGCTTAATATTTTTCATTTATATAAAAGCTATTTATTTTCTGAGAATGTGTTTATTTAAGAGCAACTATGCAAACTAACATACATCTAGAAAAAGTAGACTAGATTCTATTATTTTCCATGTGAATCCCAGATTGTTTATTCCTCTTTGCCTTTTCTAAAAAGTGCTTTAAATCAGTCCTAGCTGTCTTTATCCATGCTGAGTCAGATTCTTACGTTTCAAAAAGGAGGCAGGGAAAGCAGAATAAAGCCTTAGCCTTAATGCATGCAGTTAGCCTAGCCTTGGAGCTAAACCAGGTCCAGGGACGTTTCTTGCGCCATCTCTCTCTTTCTTTAATGCGTCTCCAGCTCCCACGACTCGACCTGTCAATCACTCGCAAAACCTCTGAGATGTAGCAGGAAATGGTGAACAAATACACTTCCTGTCACCTCAGGTTGCAGCTTAGCTGCGCACTAGAGACTGACATTTTTTCGGGAATCCTACGGGATGGGAGTCAGTATTAGTAGCGATCACGTGATTGGGAGCAAACCAATAATAACTAAAAAAAAAACTAAGATCGATGCCAAAAAATAAAATAAAATAGAAAGAAAAAAAATCCAGTACTGGCGCCGCCATTTTGTAGTTTTTTTCCTTGAAGCCTACACTATAATGCAAGTCAAAAAAACTACACAACCCAAAAACCAACAGTGCTTCTGCTCTGAGTTTTTCACCCGCGCTCAAAAGAAATTCAGATTCAGTGTATTGGCAGAAATCTTATTGAAAACAAAAAGAATGGGAGCGGGATGGGAGTGGGAGTAATTTCACCAGGAGTGGGATGGGACAGGAGTGAAAATCCACTCCTGTGTCAGTCTCTACTGTGCACTAAGCTCTCCTATAGCTTTGTATATAAGAGGAGCTACTGCTCATGTACAACATTTAATGAGTCAATGGGCAAAGAACTTTGCGCCGTAGGGCGGAAATATGTCACCAGTACAGCGAAAAATGGAATGACCCTTTACTAGTCATTAAAGATTAAATATTTATCTTATATATATTTATATGTTAATATATTTTTGAAATATTTAAGATTTTGATTTAAAATTGATTTCTTATTCAGGGTCATTGGGTGGGCGAGGTGGTGGCCTAGCGCCCTCTATTGACCAGCCGCCACTAGTATTTATATTTTTCTTATTCTGTTTTAAACTTGCAGCCAGTAGTAACGAGAGCCGCCCTTTATTATAGTCTAGAATGTGTGTGGTAGTAACTGAGGGTTTTCTGTAGTAGNTAAGATCGATGCCAAAAAATAAAATAAAATAGAAAGAAAAAAAATCCAGTACTGGCGCCGCCATTTTGTAGTTTTTTTCCTTGAAGCCTACACTATAATGCAAGTCAAAAAAACTACACAACCCAAAAACCAACAGTGCTTCTGCTCTGAGTTTTTCACCCGCGCTCAAAAGAAATTCAGATTCAGTGTATTGGCAGAAATCTTATTGAAAACAAAAAGAATGGGAGCGGGATGGGAGTGGGAGTAATTTCACCAGGAGTGGGATGGGACAGGAGTGAAAATCCACTCCTGTGTCAGTCTCTACTGTGCACTAAGCTCTCCTATAGCTTTGTATATAAGAGGAGCTACTGCTCATGTACAACATTTAATGAGTCAATGGGCAAAGAACTTTGCGCCGTAGGGCGGAAATATGTCACCAGTACAGCGAAAAATGGAATGACCCTTTACTAGTCATTAAAGATTAAATATTTATCTTATATATATTTATATGTTAATATATTTTTGAAATATTTAAGATTTTGATTTAAAATTGATTTCTTATTCAGGGTCATTGGGTGGGCGAGGTGGTGGCCTAGCGCCCTCTATTGACCAGCCGCCACTAGTATTTATATTTTTCTTATTCTGTTTTAAACTTGCAGCCAGTAGTAATGAGAGCCCCCCTTTATTATAGTTTAGAATGTGTGTGGTAGTAACTGAGGGTTTTCTGTAGTAGTCTGAGGTGTGCTGTTGTATCCTGGATCAAGTATTAAACACCAGGCCTTCTGACTCCTGTAAGCTGTGCACTTTCAGTGGATCAGAGCAGTTTGATGTTAAACTAAAATTATATTTGAGGTATTTGAATATTAGCGCCTCACACCAATTGTTCGATTGTTGCTGAAGCATTTTTGAAACCTTCTCCGGCTGAAAAAGGCGGCAGACATGAAGGGAAGCTGTTTTCCCTGAAGGATGAACATGGTTTTTAACAATAATTAGGGAAGCACGTGTATTCCCTAACAGGTATCTGTTAAGCCTTATGGTGCCTTAAGATGATGACAGAAAACCCGTCCATAGAGGTTCAGATGAATAGTTGAGTTATGTGGTTTAAAGTATTTCAAAAACTTGTGATATTTGTGCAGAAAATGCAAATGACAGTTCAAAGCCATCGTAGCCTGACATAATTACTTCTAAATACTGCGACAAACATGTTCAAAGGTCAATGCTATTTACAAAAGAACCTCAGTCAATAAACGGCAAAATGCTCCTCCAAATCAAGCTTTTAAAGAACTCCATTCATTGAACCAGTTGATAATTAGATTACATTCATTCCTCTTTCTTTATTTGTAGCATGACCTTATGAGAGTTAGACTGAAAATAGGAGAGAAGTGCTTTGAACAGACTTGGTTAATTAAGAAATTTCAGCTCACAGATAACCTCCATCACACTAATTAACTTCTTGGCCCGTGACTTGTTCCGTCATCATTAAGTAAAGAAAGTGTAAAAACCTTTTTCCCCAGCAAATTCTGCAGGTCACATTCTGAAAATAAACAACCTGATGGCTAATCAGAAAGCTGTGCGACGCTTTACAAATGTTGCCACCAAATGTGCTTGTAAAATCATGGTCAACAAATACTGGAAAGTTTACCAAGAGGTACCAAGAGAACTTTGTGAACCGATTCTACTATGTCAGGGATCGGCAACCCAAATCAAATCTGTCTGGAGCCGCAAAACTGTAAAAGTCTTCTATAGCCCTCATATGGCAACACAGGACCTGAGTGAAGTTGCCCCCCCAACCTTCTTCAAATCAGACAAAATTAGTGTCAAACATTTGTGCTTCGTTTGTGGGGCAAAA
>NW_015150511.1:1856931-1857979 GCF_000732505.1 Cyprinodon variegatus
TAATCATGTTTTGGGTGTACTATTCCTTTAAAAACACTGATCATTTATTGAACAGAATGTAGTAATTTCATTTTTAAAGTAATTTCAGAAATTTGAATATGACCAAACTTTTCCTTTAACTCTTTATTTATTGTTGACAGACCAGGACATCATGGTAAACAAACTATGGCCTACTGCTAACTGTTCACCCAACTGAACAAATTCTGGGGCTGCATCCTTCAAATCGACAAATCCTCCTTCAAATGTGGCTGACGAATCCCGCCTGTCTTTGGTCGATCTGAAGGGTCCATCAGTAGTATCCTTTTTTTTCCCATTCTGTGCAGGTCGAAGTGCATTGGAAATTTAAAAATGATGCTATTTTGGACCTAAAATAAATGTTTAAGATGTTCTGAGGCAAGAATGAAGGATTTTATCACTCAAATATCTACTTGGTCTATTAGGATCCCAGTTGATTTAAAAAAAAGAGGTTCAGCATTTCTCAGCACCAGCTCACCTCGCCAGCTGTCTTTCCTCCCTCTCCCAGGAAAGACGCCTAATTTCCCTCACCGCAGGAAACCTGCAGCTGGGTTAAACTGCTGAGTGGAACTTAAACACGTAACTCATTCAGATAATACCAAGACCTTCACGTTTGGCCGACATTTTTTCCATTTTGTGTCGGCTGAAAAAAAGGTTGATACAGGTCAGGATCCAGCTAAAATATTTAATTTATCCAGAATATTGTGGATTAAAAAAATTAATGTTATGTTCATAAATCTGGTTTTAGTTGTATAATACCTTCTACATTAATGTTATTTATTTACGATTCCACAAGGCTGATATATTTTCCAAAATATACTGCTTCACATCAGCTCTTTGAAAATCATTACGAAACAGAAAGCTGGAATGTTTTGAGTTTTTAGACATCTCACTTTAAAAATCAAAATTAGGACTTCTTATATTCTTCTAAATAATAGTTTATTCATAGGTTTTACCTTAGAATTGGACAACTTTTATTGTCATCTTGTGTATACAGATACTAATGACATTTCCATTTCTTAAAATGCAGCAT
>NW_015150511.1:1858653-1860809 GCF_000732505.1 Cyprinodon variegatus
CCCCATGATCCTCTCTGCTGTTCTCACCTTCTTCCAGTCTGAGGCGCTGCAGCCTCCACACCACACAGTGATGCATTTTATCTTATGGTGCATGTTTCAATAATTTTTTATTTTTCTATAAGATTTAGTCATAATAATAATGTTACAATGATACTTGTTTGTTTTAGAGTTGCTATCATATTAAAATATAAGTTGTTAGGACGTCACTCCTCATGCTTTCACGGTTGCTAAATGAGCAAAGATACGCTAATGTGAAGGTTAAGAAGGATATTTCAGGCTAGACGCTGTAATTCACAGCCGACCATTTTACAGCTTTGGTTGTTTTTAAGGTCTTCGAAGGACCCGGTATACTTGGGCCAGGTCCTTTAAAGGATGCAGTGCCTGAATCGGGACACACCCAAATTCTGATGCATACCCCCACCAAAAAGAAAAGGGATATGGTATTTGGTCTGTGTTAAGTCCATTTATTTTTTTTTCTTCTAAAAAATTAATAGACATGAATTTAAGCACAATTTCGGTAGAGAAGTCAAACACCAGGCGGTGACTCCTTTAAAGCAAATACCACTTTGTATGCTATTTTGTACGGGTAGATATTTAATTTCATATTCTCAGATTATCGTAAATAATAAGAAATCAACCCTTTTGTTTTAAGAGAAAAACATTTGGTTAAGAACCAAAAAAAACTTTAATTTTTCTTAAAAACATTGCTCTATTCTTCAGCTCTGTAGTTAAACTTTTTTCCATCAAGCATTTACAAGATTAAAAATTGACCAAAGAAGAGTCCTGGACCATTTCTATTTGTACAACCTACAAATTAAAACAATTTCCTTTTAGTGTTTTTTTTATTTTAAAAAAAAGTGCAGTCTCAACTTTTAAAATAAAATGAGTGCCTGGTGATTTTGCACAATTGGCTTTAAATGTATGAACATCTGGATGAAGTCTGCATCCTTCGACAGAAAGCCGTAATGGAGGATAAAGGCACTATCCCTTAGCTAACTTAAATAAAGATTGAAACTTATTAAGCTCGGAGGCATGTATAAATTTGTTATAGATATGAACAGACACAACTAGAAGTTACCCAGAAATCAGCAGTCAGAAACCTCTAGAAGAAGAGGAGACGTGAGTGGCTGGGCGTTTGCTTAAAGATGAAAGATTTGATCATAAAGCCACTAACTCTCAGAATCTGTAGAGTGGGGAAGCTGAGTTTTACCTCCTCAGTCCTGCAGGATGATGTCACTAAGAGTTGGCAGGTGGCATGAGTGACTCCATTGTTTTTAGGATGAGTTATATCTAAAATCAGAAGCCAGGAGAACATCCCACAAGCACAAAGCAGGTCAGGAAAATTCAGGAAAGAAAATCAAGATCAGACAGGGAGTCAGGGAAATAACGCTGGACATTTACCCACACAAAGGCTTTCAATAATCTGGCAAAGCTTGTCAGGTAGAGAAAAGCATAAAAAGCAAGTATGGATGAATGAGGTTTGATCAGGATGCAGGCTTTCCTACCAGTTAGTTTTTAATGTTTGACCTGCCTGAATCCTCATCTCTTCACACTGATTCTGTCTTTAAATAAGCTAATTTAACGGCAGACAGAATCTAGCAAATGGCCTGAGAGAAAAGGAGGATCTTATTAGGGCCAGAGGGAGAGTCCAGCACTAAGTAGTTCAATTTTTCATCTTTTACTCCCATGCTATGGTACAATCTGTCTGTGAATAGTACCTAAAAAGCCATATGCTAGAATGCCTCACTCTGGAGAGATCAGACCCCGAGGCAGACATGCTGCAAAGATCACAGCATATATCCCAAAAAGCTTTGGCTCCTTTGGGATGCTGCTAGCGGGGAGAGAACATGTACGTAGGACACCCAGAATAGCCTGTTTGGGGGGATGTCATTGTGACGTGGGGGAAAAAATGAGGAGACGGGTATAAACAAAGATAAAGTGGATAGTTGAAAGAAATATGGCACTTTTTACAGAGACATTAAACTGTTTTAAGTTTGAAGGCATCTTTATCTGAATCTTACAGAAAGCAGAAGCATTCTTCATTGCGCTCTGCAGCCTTCGTCTGAAGGAGTACGCGGGTCTATGGAATGACAGATGGTGTCATTTAGTTACAGTGGCTTAATTATTTCAACAAAAAACAATATTTCCTAATACAC
>NW_015150511.1:1861462-1864999 GCF_000732505.1 Cyprinodon variegatus
TAAAGTGCCTTGAGATGACATGTGTTGTGAATTTGGCGCTATATAAATAAACTGAATTGAATTGAATTTCTTTCACCTCATGTGTTTAATACAAAAGTCATATAATCCAGTGGATTTTCTTTTTAACCAAAGTGGTTTAAATATTGGATGACCATAAATGTGGATTATCAGATGATAATTGACGTTTATTGAAAAGTGTTGAAAAATGTTTCGTTTGAAAGACAAACATCCAACTGGAACCGGTCTGGTAACTGAAATCTGTCCATTCTGGGATAAATCTCCTTGGTTTGTTTGTTGGTTTTTCTTCCTCTGATGTGAATCTGTCTGGATGGCAGCTATTGGACTCTTTTTCTGTTTTACTAAATCTGCTGCGCCTCACGTTCAGACTGTAGAACACTGCTTCCCTGCTTTTGAGAAGAATTTGCTCACATCAGTCCTGTCTTAGCCTCACTTCACTGGCTGCCAATTCATTTGAGATTTTATTTTCTATTTTTAATTAAAATTGAAGGCCCTTGATGGTGAGGCCATCTTCATATATCTCTGATATGTTTTAAGCCCAGACCTCTGAGATCAACTAGAGTGACAACTGGAGTGGTGGCCGAGTGGTTAGGGCATAGAGCTTTGAATCTTGACTCTGGGTCTCTGAGCAAGACCTTTAACCCCACACTGCTCCCCGGGCGCCGCACCATGGCAGCCCGCTGTTCTCCAATGGGATGGGTTAAATGCAGAGGTAAATTTCTCCAATGTGAGATCCAAAAAGTTCAATTATTATTATTATTAGGAACATTTGGTTGTCCCATATACAAGATTTAAAGGTGCATAGTCATGTTATTGGACTTTTTTTTTTCATCATTTATGACATAGATTCACTTGTGTTGCTTACAAATTTATTTTTGAAAGATTACTGCATCCTGCTGGTGATTGACTTGTTATTTGAGGGTTATATGTATATTTGTTTTGCTGAATTTGTTAGTAAATGTGTATATTAACAATGGAGGAACAAGGAAGTAGCGTACTGCAGCAAAGCCAGTTGGCAGCTCCCACTGAAATGTGTAAAAAATGGGGAGCAGGTTAGGATCCAGGGCAAAAAAAATTAAAAAATAATAATTTTATTCCAAGACAGAAATTTATTTCTGACATTTTTGATTAAAAAAGCTTCCTGGAAAAAAAAAAAAAAAAAAAAAAGCTTCCTGGATGGGATGAGAAACGTCTTCAAACTTGGAAACAAAAAAAATACACTGGAAAAAAATCGAACTCTAGATAAGTAAAAAATAAGTGAATTTTTCTTGGATTGAAGAGGTAAAAGAGACATTTTGCCAATGGAACAAGACAAATTACACTTAAAATAAGAAAAAAAAACAATGGCATTGTCTTATTTCCAGTGCAAATTATCTAATTATCTTATTTTAAGTGTAAAAATACTCATTCCATTGGCAAACTATCTCATTAACCTACTCAAATTAAGGATAAATTCACTTAATTTAGGAAATGTTTACTTATTTCTAGATCGTTTTTTCCAGTGTACTATTATTATTATTCTCAACACTGCAATTTCAAACAATATAAAAGGACTGATTGATTCATTTATTCATCCAATCATCCATCAATTCATTCATTCTTACCTAGATGCTTCCTCTACACTGCAAAAACAATCTGAAATTAAGTAACAAATTCTTAAATCAAGTGTATTTAGCCTTAATTTGAGCAGGTAAATAAGATAGTTTGCCAATGGAATGAGTACTTTTACACTTAAAATAAGTCAATTAGATAATAAACACCTAAAACAAGACAATGCAATTGATTTTTCTTAATTCAAATGTAAATCGTCTTGTTCCATTGGCAAAGTGTTTCATTTACCTCCTCAACCTAGGATTAAATACACTTATTTTAAGAAAAAATGACTCATTTAGATTTACAGTTTTTGCAGTGTATTTTTAGTAAGAAACGTGAATTCTGTTTCTCCATGATGTTCTGATAAGACATATATTAAATATTTTAGAAATAGCCTCATAAATCCCTTTTATTCCCAATTGTTTAGCAGCAACAGCTGCTTTTCTCTGATTGTTGCTTATGTTGTTCCTGTTTGCTTTATGTTAATAAACATTTGCATGCAGTAGGCTTGGCAACAAACTGCACAAAGTCCTGATTTTATTGATAGGTTGAATTTGATTAGCAGCATCTGGCTTTTTTAAAGTAGGAATAAGTTTCTAGAAAACAACAAACAAGCAAAAGAAGGAAAAAGAAAGGAAATGGTTTTAAAATTGGTCATTTTAAAATCATTCAGAACGCATTAAATGTGCTCTGCTGAATCTCATATCTTTATATATTCACACGGAGGAAAAATAATTTGGTTTCACTTCGGGTCTTGATCACAGTTGTTGGTTGGTTCCAGCAGAGTCAGAGGCAAAATAAATAAAAATAGGATGTAATGCAAAGTTTTCTCAAAATAAAATCATATTTATTTAATAGTGCATTAATTATTATCTACCTGCATCTGATTATTATCTTAATTATTACCTGTGGCAAAATGTTTGGAAACAGGATAATATTTTTACTAAAAAGAACAAAAAAAGGATTTATTCAGTTTCATTTTAGATTTTTGCACTGAATTTATAGCCCTTGCTAATATCTTTAACCCTCCTAAAACAACAGTTTGTAATGAACCCAAAATGTAGGACCCAGTATTCAGGCGAGAGGGAAGTTTGAAAATGTTTATCAACAAATAAACGGAAAGGAATGGAAGCCGGCTGCTGCAGATCTGCGGATCTGTATCGGCCATCACCGATAGGGAGAAACACAACCAAGTGACCACAATGATCTGACAGAAGACGATTATCAACATGAGTCACTTACCTGGTTTAACATTTCAGTCCATCCTCTCTGAGTAAGGCAGGATCCAGCTGATGAACCCATCGAGAGTGTCCACGATGCAGCAGAAGTGCGAGCAAGATCAGGGAAACAGTCCAGAACAAGGACGGTTCTGAGATCCAGGAGCCCGAAACCCGTTCAGGGGTTCCGATCAGAGCAGGAAAGACAGATCGCGGGTTCCAGGAATCCAGAGAGCATTCTAGCAGAATCAGAGTTCTATGAGTCCAGCATCCAGCTCAGGCAGACACGCTCAGATTCAGACAGGCAGGCACAGCAGTTGATAGGCAGAGACAAGACATGATACCAGGAGAACTGCAGAACTTTAAACTGGCTTCCTCCACTGAGCCGAAACAGGAACAAGGCACTCTTCAATGGATAAGAGCCAGGACTACAGGATTTTAACCGTGAACTATGGAGGTCAGAAACTAAATTGAACTCGAACACAAAAAACTGAAATTCAATTAACTGGCCCCGATAGCTGGGCTGAGCCGTATATGAGCAGAAGGAAAAGGTGGATAAGATTAAAATCTATTTCAATTCAGTTTCTTTCTATACCTCCAATTCACATCATGTCATCTCAGGTCACTTCCCAGTTCACCAGATCATCCAGTCAGATTGATTCAGTTTTCTATCTAAGGAAAACCAGCTGATTGCATCGACTCATTGACT
>NW_015150511.1:1865884-1867692 GCF_000732505.1 Cyprinodon variegatus
TTTCGTGTTTGTTTTGACTTCGTGTGGACGGAGCCTAAGTAGATACCTTCTGAAAGACCACTCAGACAGCTATGAATAATGTGAAATAACATTTTGGGCCTAATTTAGACAGAAAAAACAGAGAAAAATGTAAAAATTAAATTACTTAATCTTTTAATAGTATGTTCCCTTTAACTGAAACATGCCTCTGTCATCTGCAGTTTGCTGCTGGATGACAAAAGAATAGATAAAGTGTTTAATAACCCCCAGAACACTAGTGACAGGTAATATATCTGTTTGAAGGCGCACTGAGCCTCTTTTCCGATGTGTCACTCTATGGCGTCTTTTTCATTTCATAGATACACCGACTAAGAGGAATAAAAGGAGCTTAAAGTGCCCCATCATGTTTGCATCCTAACAGTTTTATCTTATATGTTGGGCAATTCTTTCAGCTCAACCAGGAAGAATTCCTCATATGAACTTAAGAAAGGAAACAAAGTGGGCTGTGAGTCTTCCAGAGAGCATGAAAGCATTAAAAAGAAGGTTTTAAGCTCAATTTGGAGGAGGAGGACACAAGGACCAGCAGGCAGGACGAGGAATCAGAGAGACGGCGTTCTCTGAAGTAGAGGGAGTTGAAGGAGGAGGAGGTTGAGAGGAATGCAAGAAAAAGAAGCGGAGCGCTGAAATTGGCTCTTCCCAGCGTTGGCTGGGATGAGTAATGATGTCACCCCTCCACTCCTTAAATACGGCGTCAGCATTTTTACATGAGTTTTTAGACACACACACATGCAATATTCACACATCCATTATGCCAGACCTCCACACATCTATGTACACATTTAAAAACCAGCAGAAACTAACTGATGACACACAGACACACACCGGTCCGCTCCCTCCAGAGCCGGGGAGCTGTGTGGGAGTTTGATGATGCATCATTTTCTTAAGCACCTCTATCCATCTTCCCTTCCTCATCGTGTCGTCCTGTCTCTGCTTCTCACAGCCTTAACCTTAAGGAGGGTGATAGAGGCTCACGTCAGGTGAAAGTTTATACGTCTCCTTTGATGCTACAACATGAACTATTTTCCATTCACATCCACTGAGCAGGTTTTCGTTTTTGGAAAATGATGCTCAGAGTATCTAACTCTAAAGGAAATGACGTAATAATTATTAGTTGTTAACTTAACCAACAGCTGAGAGGAAGTATGAACATAAAATCATAAACAACAGATACTAGACAGGGGCTAACGGGGGCTAACAGGGGCAACTGGCCGATTGGAAGTTGACCTGACCCCTGTAACCCCTAGATTCCACATCCTTGCTCAGCGTTCCGCTCCGCCGCTAACACGTACATCGCGTGGAGCATTTGTCCGTCATGTTAACCAATGAGAGCTGTTCCACCGTTACTCCTCCAAACGTCGCCATCCACATACGTTGTAGAAGGGAAACAGGGAGGAGCCTACTGTGGCTAAACCAGTTAGCATCTCGCAGTAAAATGTGGGGGGAAAAAATGAAGAAATAAAACAAATAAAGAAAAAGATATTTGATTCCAAAAAGAATAGGAGTGGAACAGCGCTGGGAAACATGGATGTTCATTTAAAGGTACACTATGCAACCGGTGTTGATTTTCCAGCGAGGCTCCCCCCAGAGGGCGAAAGTAAAAGTGCACTGTCGTAAATATGCACAGCTGTTCTCCTGGTTTCTCTGTCAAGCCAGGCGCGGTTGTTTTGAGCTTAGCAGACAGGAGAACGCAACGAATGACTAAGCATCTAACGCGCCTCAAACGCGCTGCTGCTCGGGATGGAAAAATTGAAGTTTTGCTGCTCAACGCG
>NW_015150511.1:1870140-1876359 GCF_000732505.1 Cyprinodon variegatus
CTTTTAACAGGAGTTAACTTACACTGGTTAACTGGTTCACCAGCAGCCACCAACTTTTTTAAGGCTGATGGCTTCTCCATGGGTACTGGAAGGGCCACCAATACTGAACTATGAACTGGAGGGGTACTTTCTAATTTTCTCATTTTAAAATCTCTATAAATGCTTCGTCGGATGTCAATTATTAAATGAATAAAAAAGAGCAGAGATGTATTTTTGTCTGTTTTCTGCTTTGCCAATTCAGCTCTGCGAATAGCCGTCCCTTAGCTAGATCATAGCCTAATAGCTTGAAAACTAAATTTCAACTCAGCCCGCTGGATAGTTGAGATGTTTTCATCTTACTCGTGAAAGTAAGTAAGTAAACTTTATTTCTATAGCACTTTTCACAGACCAGGGTCACAAAGTGCTGCACAGATTTATAAAAAGTTTATATAAATTAAAACAACATACAGAAACAGTAAACATAGTATTAAACTAAAAAACAAGTTTAAAAAAGTGGTTCTTTGGTTGTTTCTTAAAAGTGTCTATACAAACAAGAGAACGAATGGTACAAGGTAGCGAGGCGCCACAGCTTTAAAAGATCTGTCTCCTCGGGTCTTAAAATGGGTCCGAGGAACCGTCAGCAAGTTCAAATTGGACGACCGAAGGTTCCTAATGGAAACATAAGCCTGGATGAGGTTCTTAATGTAGTCTGGTGCCTGTCCATAAAGAGCTCTAAAAGTCAGTACCAGGATTTTGTAGTGCATCCTGTAAAATACAGGCAGCCAGTGCAAACTTTTGAGAATGGGTGTAATGTGTTCCCTGCGTGCTGCAGAATTTTGCACAACCTGCAGATGCGCAAACTCCCTCTTGTTAAGACAGGTGAACAAACTATTACAATAATCTAATCTCGATGAGACAAAAGCATGAATAATCCTCTCAAGGTCATTATAAGTCACCATCTTACGGAGTTTAGAAACGTTCCGAAATTTGGAGAAAGCAGCTCCTAACAAGCTGATTTATGTGCTGCTTCATGAAAGTTACTCGGTCAAACATCTACTCAAGTTAAAGTATTAAAGTACTCAAAAAGTATTCAAAAGTACATGCATTTTAAAATAGCTAAGTATTCAAAAACACAAATTCAATTTTCCAATTTCAGTACATTTCTGCATAATTTTCAGGGTATTTTTAAAGAACCTGTAACTTTTAGAAACCACCTGATGAATCGATGCGTAGAACCACCAGCTATAGATGCTACACCACCTGGAAAGCACTTCAGAATAAAAACGGCCACAAACTAATAAGGACAGCTATTTAGATTATCGTTTTTTTACTTAAAAACAAACCAAAAAAAAAAACGTGAGAATCTTGATTTTGCTCACACTTTCACTATGGAATAAAGGTTCAAGGTGGAATCTTTTACATCAAAGAAACTATAACTCTGATTAGAGAACGACTCCTACTGAACAACTTGGCCACATTTCAACAAATAACGCCTTAATAAAATTATAAGCTACAAACTGCCCTGAGTTTCTCACTTTTTTTTTTTTGAGTGTCCTGTATCCTGCCTGTGTCCTGAAAATGTGGCAATAAGAATAATTGTCTTGATGCCAAAAAAAAGCCAAAAAGATTTTGCTTTCACAAGTGGAGCAGTACGGCTATCGCCAAAGCTTGATTTATGCATATAAATTGCTTTATTATAAATCATGCAGGGAGTTTTACAGATTATATGGACACTGCAATGTAAGTAGAACAGGACAGGAAAATCAGGAAATAGGAGAAAATATGAAAGAAAGAGGAGATAAAAGGGAGACGATGATTAAACGTCTTCAGTCTGCTTCATCACCTGCAAAGAGATGGAAAAAGAACAGCACAACCAAAGGATATAGAATAAGAGATACAATAAAGTAACATCTAGATACTTTTGCTGAAGTATAAGTAGTATTATTTAATCTAACATGTACTCTGGGTTAACTGAAGATCAGAATATGGGCTTTCTGTATGGAAGTGAATCTCTAAGTACCTGAAACCAAGCACCTGTAGTTGTTTGTAAGAGTGCACTTGTGCATGTAAAGGAAAAATGCTCAATAGTGGTTGTGAAGAGCCAAAGACACGCCCCTACAGAGCACCGAGGCAAGCACCGGGGGACCCAAAGGGACCCCAAGAGCAACGCTCATTAAATCTCTAACACAGTCGGGTAAAGGTTAATTCCTAAGGGCCGCTATCTGCCACGTTGAAAATGCATTTCAAGATAGAAAAACAGCAACAGGGAATTAGAAAGCTAGGCTAACCTAAAAGGAACAAGGAACTAGCAGCTTCCTGGAAATGTAGTAGAGTAGAAAGTTTTAAGTACCCCACCCTTCCCCACAAAAATAAAATACAAATAAATACAATAATTCAAATTAAGATACTTAAGAAAAGTACTTAAGTACAGTAACCAATTAAATGTACTTTATTTTCCCCCACCCCTGGTGCCCACGTTGGTGATCCCTGCTCTGCACACTGTCAGGTCGGTCACTTGGTGTTAGATGAACCTCATTTCATCAGGATCAAATGGTTTCTGGTCTCAGTTGTAGAGGCATGTAACGTCGCTCCCTAAAGACACTAAAGCTAGCGCTCAGACATTTTCCAGGGAAGGATTTCTCTGAAAGTAACAAAATGAACAAGGTTTCTAATCCCTGGTTTGTTCCAGTTCATCCCAGGAACCAACCAGCATGAACAGTCCTTCTCCTTTAAGTAAAATCCAGCTGTGTATTTCCTCATCTGAACATCTGTCAGTTTCCCTCATTTGCTCAGGCGAGGAGAGAAGAGCGCTCTGCATGAGGCTCCTGCATTTTGATGGTTTGAATGGTTTCCATATATCTAACAGTATAGCTTCAATGGACCAATATCACCCTTTGTCTATTTAGACAACGTGTGATACGACTAAATATATGAATTTAATCAACACTGATCTAAAACAGGATTAGCCTTTGGTGGGAGAACAAATTGCAAATCCGGTAAAAAAAAATGCTCCAAAATATTTAAATAAAAATAAACTTTTTAAATGTTTTTCTTACTTTCATTTGCTCCTTAATAAAATTTAATATTTTGTTGTTTAGCATAAAAGATAAACATCAACTGTATTCAAACACATTACATTACCACAGGATAACAAACTGTTGGTGATAAAACTTAACAAAATAAATCAAATGTCTCAGATGTGTGTAAAGGTGGCGAGGGAGGGCGGGGCCTAATATCTGTCAGCGCCATACGCTTATTGTTGTGTTTTGATGTCCAATGTGTTTTCTTTCAGTACATTTAAAGTTGATATAGCTGTTTTTATGCCATTGCAAAGTACTTTTCTTTTCTTATCTTACCTCGTGCACAGTCACCGAATGTATGGAGCTACATTTGGGCCATAAAGCTCCTTCAAAATCACTTTTAAAACTGAAAAACAATAAATAAAAATTAGATTAAAAAAAATAAATAGTTTTCTTTCAGTACATTTAAAGTTGATATGGCTTGTTTTATGGAGCTAAATTTGGGCCATAAAGCTTCTTCAAAACCATTTTTAAAACAGAAAAGCAATCATTAAAAATAAAATTAAAAAAAATAGATTGTTTTCTTTCAGTACATTTAAAGTTGATATGGCTTGTTTTATGCAACAGCAAAGTACTACTCTGTTTTTTCCGTACCTAATGTAAAGCAACCAAAAATTGTATGGAGCTAAATTTGGGCCTTAAACCTCTCCAAAACCCTTTTTAAAAATGAAAAGCAATCATTAGAAAGAAAAAAAAAACTGTTTTCTTTCAGTACATTTAAAGTTGATATCGCTGTTTTTATGCCATTGCAAAGAACTTTTCTATTCTTATCTTACCTCGTGCACAGTCACCGAAAGTATGGAGCTACATTTGGGCCATAAAGGTTCTTCAAAACCCCTTTTAAAACTGAAAAGCAATCATTAAAAATTAAATGAAATAAAAAAAACTGTTTTCTTTCAGTACATTTAAAGTTGATATAGCTGTTTTTATGCCATTGCAAAGAACTTTTCTATTCTTATCTTACCTCGTGCATAGTCACCGAAAAGTATGGAGCTAAATTTGGGCCATAAAGTTTCTTCAAAACCACTTTTAAAACTGAAAAGCAATCATTAAAAATTAAATTTAAAAAATAGATTGTTTTCTTTCAGTACATTTAAAGTTGATATGGCTGTTTTTATGCCACAGCAAAGTACTACTCTGTTTTTTCTTACCTCATGTAAAGCCACCAAAAAAAAAAGTATGGAGCTAAATTTGGGCCATAAAGCTTCTTCAAAACCCTTTTATAAAATTAAAAAAAAATCATTAGAAAGAAATAAAAAAAAAACTGTTTTCTTTCAGTACATTTAAAGTTGATATAGCTGTTTTTATGCCATTGCAAATAACTTTTCTAGTCTTATCTTGTGCACAGTCACCGAAAAGTATGGAGCTAAATTTGGGCCGTAAAGCTTCTTCAAAACCACTTTTAAAACTGAAAAGCAATCATTAAAAATTAAATTTAAAAAATAGGTTGTTTTCTTTCAGTACATTTAAAGTTGATTTGGCTGTTTTTATGCAACAGCAAAGTACTACTCTGTTTTTTTCTTACGTCATGTAAAGTCACCAAAAAAGTATGGAGCTAAATTTGGGCCATAAAGTTTCTTCAAAACCACTTTTAAAACTGAAAAGCAATCATTAAAATTAAATCTAAAAAATAGATTGTTTTCTTTCAGTACATTTAAAGTTGATTTGGCTGTTTTTATGCAACAGCAAAGNAAGCAATCATTAAAATTAAATCTAAAAAATAGATTGTTTTCTTTCAGTACATTTAAAGTTGATTTGGCTGTTTTTATGCAACAGCAAAGTACTACCTACTCTGTTTTTTTCTTACCTCATGTAAAGCGAACAAAAAAAAGTATGGAGCTAAATTTGGGCCATAAAGCTTCTTCAAAACCACTTTTAAAACTGAAAAGCAATCATTAAAATTAAATTTAAAAAAATAGATTGTTTTCTTTCAGTACATTTAAAGTTGATTTGGCTGTTTTTATGCAACAGCAAAGTACTACTCTGTTATTTTCTTACCTCATGTAAAGCCACCAAAAAAGTATGGACCTAAATTTGGGCCATGAAGCTTCTCCAAAACCCTTTTTTAAAAATGACAAGCAATCATTAGAAATAAAAAAAACTGTTTTCTTTCAGTACATTTAAAGTTGACATAGCTGTTTTTATGCCATTGCAAAGAACTTTTCTATTCTTATCTTACCTCGTGCACAGTCAGTGAAAGGTATGGAGCTAAATTTGGGCCTTAAACCTCTCCAAAACCCTTTTAAAAATGAAAAGCAATCATTAGAAAGAAATAAAAAAAAAACTGTTTTCTTTCAGTACATTTAAAGTTTTTATGGCACTACAAAGTACTTCTCTTATGAGATTATGAGATCTCATCTCGTTATGAGAAAAGATCTCATAATTACGAGAATCCGATCTTGTAATTATGAAATAAGCTATCTGATTTTTTTTTCTTTTGTGAATGCGATACGTGTTTTATATCCACTAGTTTTATAAATGGTATTAACAGATATTTTAGCACAGCTCGCTCTGTCAACATGTGCTCAACAACAAATCGAAGCAAAAACAAAATCTGTGAATTTTTAAAAAAATAGATCTTCCTCACTCCATATGCAATATTCAACAAAACATGATGGAGATAACTTGTTTACACAGAGAAAGTACATCTCTCTTTTTTTGTTCCGTCACTCTTTGTTCTCCTGCAATGATAAAGCAGCAACACGTGGCTGTTTTCATGTCTGCCCTGCTTCCTTTCACTTTCATCTTCCTCTCAGACTCACAGAGAGGAACGCTTGGCTCTGCCATGTGACTCCTCTGCTGCCTTCATGCACACATCTCAGCTTTAATAGCTTCATAATAAACCCACACAGTTTGAAGGCAGCTGAGCTGCAGCGCACTGCTCTGCGGTTTGTCAGCTATGCATCGGATTTACATTTTCAAAGTACTTTCTGTATTTTAGATGTAACGTTTGTGCTTCTGCTGTTTGTTCCATTTTGTTTGGTTTTTCTTTTTTTTTTTTTTTTTTTAAACATGACTTCTCTGTTTTCCTGAAGTCAGCAGGTTTCTGTAGACACTTAGAAAGGAGTAAATAACTCGGAGTGAATGATCAGAATGTGCACAGTTTCATTAATAAATATACCACCAGATATATATATATATATATATTTTTTTTTTTTTT
>NW_015150511.1:1877506-1878714 GCF_000732505.1 Cyprinodon variegatus
ACTACTTATTTTTGTCCAGCTTTAACATCGGTATCGATATCGGTTATCGGCTACATGAGTTTTAAAATATCGGCATATCGGATATCGGCCTAAATGCCAATATCGTGCATCCCTACTTTTTACGACTAAAAGTAATAAAAAAAAAATAAATTCTGCACCCTATTTTCTCTAAATTGACTAAGTCTATATAAACAAAGATAAAACCAACCATGCAAAGAGGATTTGTCCAGTGGGAGCGCAGTTTGATTAAAACAAACTGATAGCAACATGGATGAAGATGGATGGATCCGATTTTGTTAAAGAAGTCGTCCGGTCAGCAAGGAATAATCAATGGATCAATATTTGTAACTAAAACGTTTGCAGTCATTTAATGAACTTATTGTTAATCAGTAAAAAGATAAAAACTAGTCCTGCACAATAAAAGTGCTTTAAAGCTGCAAATTTTACATGATCTTAAAAATAATTATAATTTGAGTCACACATCTGCTATAGAAAATCTGCCATTTATTGTATTTTAAGGTTAAGAAAAACAATAATTTTCTTCTATAGGATGTTATCTGTAGAAAATAATACAAAAGTAAAAAAAAAGGTTCGCAAAGTAATGACAAGTAATATCAAAAATATGTAAAACATTATTGTTTTTTTTATTATTATTATTTAAATCCGTTAGGAAGAATTTAACCTAAAAAATGATTTGATAAACCTGTTAAAGTTTCCCAACGTAGATTCGTGTTGCTGCTTATCTAAAGGAGAAGTCCGTTCAGCAAGGAACGATCAATGGATCATTATTTATACCTAAAACTCATACATTCGCGGTTATTTAATCAGTTTAGCGTTAATGAGTAAAAAAATGAAAGTAATAATTTTCATTGCGATCAATGAAACTGCTAATGCCCATGTTAATGGCAGTGAAAAAAAATTGATTATTTCACATTTCATCATTCGTCGTTAGATTGCCAACTTGAAAAGGAAGGATTTGCCACCGAACATCTGGCCAGTGGGGCGGGTTAGGGTCACCCTAGCGCCCTCTATTGGCCACTGATTGAACACTCCGTAAAAATTCAAAAAAATATCCACTGGACTTGGTTTCCAAGATTTGAAGACATTTCGCTACCTCTTGTTAAAGAAAAATGATTATTTTTTGTTTTAATACAGTTAATCTTATGGCATGTGTAAAAGGTATGTTGAACACTCTCATTTTGAACATA
>NW_015150511.1:1880911-1882512 GCF_000732505.1 Cyprinodon variegatus
TTGCTGAAGAGTCAATGAGTCGATGCAATCAGCTGGTTTTCCTTAGATAGAAAACTTTGAATCAATCTGACTGGATGATCTGGTGAACTGGAAAGATGACGTGTTGTGAATTTGCGCTATAGAAATAAGCTGAATAAAATTTTACAGCTACGTCATTCCTCATACCAGCGCACCAAATCTCAGAAGAATCTTTCAGACCCTAAAGGATCTGGTGGTCTAAAGGCAAAAAGGGGTTAAACCTGGTACTAAGGTCTGCTCCGGGTGTAATGAAGCATCCAACATGGGTCGCATTGAGATCAGATTTATTCTGCATGAAATCTGGTTTTGGCTGTGGCTCCAATTTGTCCCGTTTAGACGACACTATAAAGAAAACCATTATATCCCAAAGTAGGAGCTCATGTCTTAAACCTGAGTTCAGGTTCAGGCTTCCACTGTCATTACCTCAGCACACTTGATTTTACTCTATTGCATAAAGTAGATTGTTGAATATTGATCAAAGCCAGGGATACAGGTATGAAACTTTATACCCCCTATAATAAAAGACGGCAGTAACTCAGCAGATTTTAATATAGTACGAGTGAGAGTGCTTTAAGTTCCTGAGTTAGAGGAGTCTAAAAATACATCATCAAGAACTAACAGGACTTTTCTTTTAATCCTAACTTTAATATTTATTCTGCTTGGTTTCCCCATCAGGAAATTAATCAACTAAAAAGTAGAGTGCTAAAAAAAAAACATAATCAGGCCAAAGTGTTATTTTTCCCAGCTGGGCTCCTGGCAAACAACCTTTTATATTCCAGGAGTGTTTTCTTTTATTAAAGATAAATGTCAGCGCCAAAAAATAAGTCACTGATACGAGGCTGTTTAGTTTAATTTCTTCTGACTTTCAATTTAAGCTTGAAGAAAAAGAATAAATAGCTTTTAGTCTGTGCAGAGAAAGTCTCCATTCCGTTGCTTTCTAACTCTCTCCTCGGGTCTCTCAGACAGCGATGTGCCCTTTAGTGTGGGAAAACATCTGCTGATCCACTGCTGTACATGGCAACATGACTGCTGCTCCCTCGACGTTCACTCAGCTTCTTCTCTGCATTGCAGGCAAGTTCACATCACAACATATGAGCACAAAACATTCATCATTTGGCTTCTAACACACTGGAAGTCAGTGTGATCTGAATCTGGACCCTTCTGTTTTGTTTTGGGCCGGTGTTGTGATTATATAAGCATCGCTGTGGAAGATTTATGGTGAGAGGGATCTAGAATAGGAATAAGGCAAACAAAAATCTATGAGGTTTATATAGGAGAATATTTGGACTGATAATATAGCAGCAGCCATTCAAAATGGCCCTTCCTAGTCAAAAGTCAGCCGAATGGCAGCAAAATCCCCTCCAACTTCCTAACCAGAGAGAACCAAACACATGGGAGGAAGTTGAACCCAGAACCGTCTTGCTTTAAGGCAACGCTCCCCACAGTTGCATTAAACAAAAAGTCCAGTCAACAAGGAATAATCAGTTGATCATTACTTATACTTAAAAATGTAGTGTTAATCAATAAAAAAAGATATAATAATAATTTTCACTGAGTCTGGGAGCGGCCATTTTTGCCCAAAT
>NW_015150512.1:0-42132 GCF_000732505.1 Cyprinodon variegatus
CATGTGGGTCCGAGCTCTTGATAAAATCATGACAAAATAAACTTTTTAAGTTTTGGGAGTTACTTATAGCTGGTCAGCACTAGTGGTAAAGGGAGAACCACTTCTAGGGTGGTTCCCCTTCTTATTACCACCCCACGTTGGACTGAAGGTGTAGTGCAGTTTCTCTTTGGATAATTGTTGCAGGGCTTCCAAATTAATGAATGGCATGCTAATGAATTATCAGTGATTCCTATTACCTAGTTAGTACAACTCTTGGGGGTAGTGGAAAAGGTGCTATGGTGAGAATAAACGAAGGTGAAATGAAAATGAGAAAAATTCTAATTAATGTCTCAAGTTCTCTTGGATGCTTTTGATTTGAAGGAATAAATTATATGTTTTCCTACTATTCAGAAAACCTTTTAAAAATATTTATGCAAGGGTGAAAGATACAAGCTTTTAAAATGATGAGTGAAAAAAAAAAAATTCCACTGTTACAAACGAAACACAGCTCAACCTGAACATAGAGCCAGACTCTTTTTCCTCCACACTGACAAAGGATTTATTGGAGAAAATCAAAAGCTGACAAAGAAAATCTTCTATCCATGTCTGAATTATTAAAGATGCTCCCTTTTTCAATTCCACCAAGGTTCATGATAATCAATACAGAAGAATGCAATTCAGTCTAAACCTTTGTATTAGGAAAGTTCTCAAAGCTATCACCAATGTAGAACTTTCATTTAACCCTGTGCAATGTGCACTCTCATAACCATGTTGCTTTCATACACACTAAAATAGGCGTGATGTGTGATTGCTTAAGCAGCTGCGATCAATGGACTACTAAATTTTAAAATCATAGCAGAATGCTAAATCTGAGGAACAAAATGCCTTTCTATAATCCGGAGTGCTGCAGTAAGCTTTTTCAAGACAGCATTCACTTTGAACTGTCTAGTGGCAGAAATAAATAACGAACCGGCATGTTGAAGAGGACAGTTATTGATTATCGCACAAGGCTAGATGACACTGCAACGTCATTCTGTCCTGGAATGTTCTGGAAAAATCCCAATCTGAATAGATGCCCAAAAAACATGGAAACATCGGAAATCCAAACTTGACTGTGCCCGCCCCTGTCAGTAAACACTCCTCCTACTTTATCATAGCAGCAGGCAGGAAGTTGTGTTTGTCCACACTGGGGCAATGGGTGACACTGTTACCTTTCAGCAAGAAGGTTTTGGAGTTTGCATGTTCTCCTTGTGCATGTATGGGTTCTCTCTGGGTACTTGGCTTCCTCTCACAACATTGATGATTGTTAGGTTAACCGGCTTCACTAAATTGTCCTTAGGTGTGGGTGTGTGTGTGCATGGTTGTATGTCGGAGTTGCCCTGTAACAGACTGGCGATCAGTTCTGTGTGTACCCAGCCTTACGCCCATAGACTGCTGATAGACGAGGTTTATACCTTTATACATACATTAACACATGTAGAATAGTTAATAGGCTATGCAAAATTGTATGTCTATATTCTCTGCATATAAAAGTTAAACTTTTAATTGTCTTGACATTCTGCAGGTATTGAAATTCGTGAAAAACACAGTGTTAATAATTGTTAATACACTTCACCTCTACATGAGGAAAACCAACATAGAGCAGGTATCTTTATAAAATAACACTTGTTAAATAAATTATAAACCTCCTCTGAGAAAAAAAAAACAGGGCTGTGTTCATAGGCGTTGTTAGCCTCTTTTTAGGGCTGCTCAAGCACCCTTAAATGAAGGCAAAGCTCTCTTTTTCATTATTGCAGCCCATGTAGCGGATCTGATTACTCACTTCATTTAACTGCCGTTCCCTCCCTGCTCTCTAATTATTATTAATCTTATTCACCTGCTTCCTCTGCTATATATTTGGTTCAGCACAGCTATCGGCGCCAGATAATTATCCTTAGTTTTTCGTGTTTGTTACTCATGTTTTTTTTTTAGTTTAGTGAAGTCCCTGGTTCATGTTCTGACTCTTGCAGGCCAGTGGATTAAGAGAGTGTGAGTTGAGAGTGTTAGTCCACCGTTTAGCCAATTTAATTCCCGATGATCGCGTCCCGGCTCTTCTCCGCTGAGCCATCACGGTTTTGGGTCGGGCCTGCAGGCGGAGCACGGGTTCTCGCCCTTCTGCACGGAGCCCTCAGGGTTTTGGCTCAGAACGCGGGGGAGGACAATTTTAATTCCCTTAAGCCTGGCTCCAAGGTGGAGACCAGTTTAAAGTTCGGCAGTAATTCCGGTACTATGTCTCAACCACTGAGCCTGCCTGTCTGCATCTGAGCGTGTCTGTCTGAGCTCACTGCTGGACTCATGGAACTCTGAACCTGCCTGAATGCTCTGTGAATTCCTGGAACCCTGGATCTGTCTGTTCCCTCTTGGATTGGAACCCCTGGTAAGGCTACGGAATCCTGGTTTCCAAACTGTTCCTGTATGATCTGTATCCCTGACGTGGTTGGGGACACCCTGGGCAGCTCCTTGCATCGCAGCCAGTTTGGCAGCCCATCGGCTAGATTCTACCTTCCTTGGAGAGGATGGACTGAACTGTTAAACTGTTACCTGTGTTTCTCCCTCCAGAGTGTCAGTAATTGGGGGGTGCCCCGCACTGCTTATCCACAGCAGCCCGTGTTTCTGTTCTGTTCAGTTTTGATATAATTTCTGTCATTAAATGTTTTGAAACTTCGCCCTGTCTGACTCACCTAAATTCTTTGTCCATCTGACACCCCTAAAAGTTGTTTTTTTTTATTATACTGTATGCACTTTTTAAAATAAAAAAAGAAACAAAAATATACTATAAAAGCATAAAAAAAACTTTACAGTACTTGGTTTAAAGAATAATATTTTTATGACTTAATGAAACTTTCAAGCAGGTGCCTGAAGTGAAAGGCAATCATTTATTTCACAGTTTGAATGGTTATGTTATAACTTTCCATAAAGGCCTCAAGCTGTGGAAACATTTCACCATTCCAATTGCACAGCCCACCAACCCTGCTTTTTCTGAAATGCTGTAACCTTACTGGAAAGATTTGTTGTTGTTTTGGTGAAGCTTTGTTATGGCCAACAGTAACTGGTTCTAAGTAATCAAATGAATGTTTAAAGTCTGGTCAGAAGCTACATTCATTCAGGCAAGTTTTTGCATTTGAATTTTTTTAGATGAATTTCTGAAGTTAAATTTTTGCAGCTGATTTTTTTATATGTGAATTTCTGCAGCGGAATTTTACAAGCATTTTTTTGCCAATGAATTCTCATAAAAATAATAAAATTTTGCACAGATTAGAAATTCAAAGTTGTAAATTCAATGTCTAAAAAAATTGAAACTGGAAGTTATTTATTAATATGTCATTCATATGCATGTGTGGATCATGTATGCTTGTGTGAATCGCTCTTTGTGTCTGTGAATCTTGTCCTTTGTGTGTATAGATTTGTTTGTGCTTGCGTGAAAGGTGCTGTGCATGTGTGGATTTTTTTTGTGTTTATGTGAATCGTTCTGTGCGTCTGTGGATCTTGTATTGTGTGTGTGTGTGGATTTTTGTTGTGCTTGTGTGAATTGTTCTGTGCATGTTTCAATCTTGTCCTGTGCATGTGTAATCACATATGTGTATTTGTGAAAATTTAAACCGATCTATGTCCGTAAAAGTGGGCCACAAAAATACTTTTGAGCAACACACATTGAGACAAACGAGAGAAACTTACACAAAAAGATAACAAAACACAACTTTACATAGACAAAAATGACAGCTGTAACATCAAAAACACACAATTTGAAAGTTAGACATAAACTAGTGTTGTAGTACTCAAGATTAGTCTTGAAAAACAACTTTAAATTATATAGCTTATCTTATTGAGATCCAAGATCTCATTTATAAGAAAGATCTGTCTTGATAAACCAAATAAAAATATATTATTTTCCTTTTATGTATATACGGTCTTGGTCTCAGTACTCCCTGGTCTCAGTTGCTGTGGTCTAGAATACAAAACTGTAATAAACCTCAGTAAAATTAGTTCAGGAGCTCCCTTATAATAGACAAATCAGAAACTAACTACTAATTCTATTCGCCCTAGGGAAATAATAGAAAGATTCCTAACTTGATTCCTAAACTCAGAGTCAGTTTGGTACAGCACAGATGTTAATGCAGATTCTTAAACTTTAGGGCACTTACAGAACTTTTGAGAGGTGCACTTACGATGCTCTCAGCTACAGCAGTTCATGGGCAGCAGAGTTAGGCAGTTGCTTTAGCTTGGCAGATTAATGTAATGAAAATCGCTCCTGGCGGAGGAAAGCTAGTAGTTTTACAGTATTCTGTGGGTCAGAATCACTCACAGAGAAGAAAGGCACAAAGGACACAAGATCCAGAACGGAGCCGATTACTATTTTGTCAATTTTAAGGGGCGGAGATTTAAACACTCCTCATCCGTTGTATAAACGGACCCTACCAGTGAGGTTGTGCTGGGTTTTTTAGCTCAGTACTTCATTGAAGAAGGATGTAGTCCCTTCAACCATTAAAACCGGACCACAGCTCCAGAGACTGTACCATGTGTAACCTGATGCTCAGCTGGAATGTTATAAACAGCTGACCAGGATTATAATTGTACTTTTATATATGTTGTTAGAGTGGTGGTGTCCTGTTGATAGACAAGTCTGGCTACCAAGATAGTTAAGTTAACCCGGCCTTAGTAGAAGTCGGAATCCCAAAAGAGAGTTGTCACTTGTGCAATGTATAATGTGCAATAACCTGTTTCTCTACATTTGACACCCAGTGCAATAAATGTATATAAATATAAATATCCATCTATATAAATACCCATGTAAACACCCAGGGCAATAACCCTGTATAATGATCCTACTACAGAAGAAAAACAAAACGTCATAATTGGACACACCGTATATACTGTATATATATCCCATGCACCTTTTTCTTCCTTTGGCACATTCTTCTTCTTTGACTAGTTAAGCTGATGTAACAAGTAAATATCTCCACTGTGAGATCAATAAAGTCAATCTTTCACACCCAGCCATCTGTATTTGTCAGAAGTGACTGAAAGGGAATATAAGCTCTTAATAAGGGATATGATTAAAGACTGCAAGTGCAAGAACAAAAACCGCAATGTATTGTCAGAATTCCTTCTACATTTTGAATAAATATTGGTATTAATTCTAAACTGTTTTGCCACACTTTAGAGAATAATATTCGGACTGATGGAGCAATGATCTAACAGAGCACTTTTACTTTTCTTTGTAGAAACAAGATATAATTGGACCCTGTCCATTGCCTTATGGGGGATCCTTCCATCATCTAATCCACTGTCTAGAACTTTTGCTTGATATAAATAAAAGCTTGATGACTAAATGACATATTGACTAAAATGTTTTCTGTAGGTACTGTAGATATCTGATATTTCCCTGGTTATCCTAATACAATCAAATAACAGTGAAAATAAGTTTTATTTTTATTTTTATTAATCATACAGTAGAAAAACAAAAAACAAACTGGCCAGATGAGGGTTGATTAAAATATGTGAACTAAACCTTTTAAATTTAGGGATTAATTTAAAGTTTTTACACTCGCACTACATCCAGCCCTAATAATACGGTAACCCAAACTGCCTCCCTCATCTCTTGATCTCTTGCTGAAATTAAAGCATGATTCACTTCTGACTTTCCGAAGCTAAATTGCAAAAAATGAGAGTTCCTCCTGGTAGGAACCAAATCAGTTTTATCTAAGACTGACAATTTATCTCCCCCAATTGATGGTTTGTAAATTAGTGTGAAAACAATTTTAGTGGTTTATTTTTAAATTAATCATAGATAACAAAAAAGAAAAAAAATAAACTGGCCAAATGCAGATTGATAAAAAAAAAAAAGTGAAATTAACTTTTATGTTTAGGGATTTAATTTTAACTGGTCTGCACTGGAGGTAAATAGATGAGCACTCCAATGTTCTTATTACCGCCCTCCGCTGGACTGAAGGGGTAGTGCAGCTTCTCTCAGGCAGTCTGTCACAGGGCTTCTGGAGTAATGGGAAAGCATGCTGATGAATAATTCAGGATTGCTATTATCTGGATAATACAAATCTTGGGTCCTTAAATCCCAGGGCTACCAGAGACAAGCTTTGAAAGAGAGTAGCTGCAGGTGAAATTACTCAAGGCTGTTTTGTATAATATTCTCAGAGCATGAAGACGACGCTTACCCAGAACTCACATTTTCTCTTCCAGTTTCAACATGACAATATAAAAAAAATGATCAAAATGAAGTCTAGCTGTTATTAGCTAGACTAGCTATTATTATAAGGGTCTTATTGATCCTAATAAATTAAATAAGTAGTTACATGCGAAAGATTAACACAAAGCATAACGATGTTAACTCTTTTCCATTCGAGTTAAGGCATGCGATTGAAGCTTAAGTTATTTATACTTTGTTTATGCTAATGTGTCAGGATACATTGTATGTCAGACACACAAGAATGACTATGATGGGTGACTCTAAATGTAGTGTTTGTCACGAGCTTTAATGTTTTGAAGTAGAAAAAAACAAATCTACTCTCCTGCCACAGAAAAGATGTGTTATCCATATGGAGGCATTGACACCAAAACCAAACACTTATCACCTCCTCCTCTATGTTTCCCGCTGTTTGAGAGGCAATACCATCATTTTTATAGAGTACTGTGTCACTAGGTTTCAAACATACATTTGTCACACAGCATTGATGCTGTTAAATTCCGGAACTGAATTAATGCTGAAATATTGCTGTACTTTTTTGAGCTGTATGTTTAGAGAGATGCAACACGCAGTATGTTGCATCCCCTCTAAAATGATAGGCTTTGGTTCCACAGATTGAACTGGGTGCCAGGATGGAGAACAGCTGCAGACAGGTTATTTAGCTCCCACAAAACTATCACTGACAGATTAAGTTGTGAGAGGATTTGGATGGTTGCACAAATGTTTATGAAGACTACAAATACTTCTAGCAGAGTGTGCTGGGATACATGTATTAAGTGTCTTGATATGTTTTTGATCTAAGGTTAAAGATTAAGGTCAAAGACTTTCTGACAAACTGCAACATCAGTAATGTGTTGATGTTTTCATACACCAGAAATGAGGTGTAACGTGGGCTAGGGTATGGATGTATGTTTGCACAGCCAGGGTTTTATGTGCATGTGGAGGCGGGTGCTTATACGGAAGTTTATGTGTAAAGGTGCACACTCAGCTGTAGTCCAGATGTGTGTTTGATGAGTTAGGTCTTGGGTAACCTTAGCTTTTGCCAGCCACAGTTTATCAATCTATCCACGAGTTCATTTGATCTCTGTATTAGGGTTAGGGTTGTTTTATCTCATTTCATAATTCATCAACTTGTTGAAAATAAATTGATGCATCAATGAATTCTGGATCTCGGTGTATCTTTCATCATATCCTCTGTGCATCAGAAATCTACAATACACTGGCCCAACCTATACTTCAGCTCAGCGTTTATGGAAAATCTGTGCCTGGAAACAGAGTGAAAGCAGTTACTCCCTGGACAGACTTCTAAACTACATTTGATGCCTATTTGCTATTTAAATTCGAAGATGAAAACATTAGAGATTATAGATATGATAGAAATTATTAGTGTAGTCTGTTATATGTAATACGAGACATGAAATTCCTTTCTTACTGTTTTGAAAACTGTTTGGGACAAAGATGTTCTGTGAAATTCTGTTACCTATTTGGATGTAGCATTGATTCTGTGCAACTATTAGACTCTGGAGACCCAGATTGCTGTCCTAGAGGGTGTTGCTGTGAGATCAATGGACAAGAAAACTTAAGATGGTTGCCACTGCTGTTTATCAGATCAGTGGTCAGGCCGGCCTAAAAGGTTTTGTCTGCAATTCATGCTCATATCAGTGATTTGTTAAATTTTATTGGAATACATTCTGTTAATACTTAAAGATGATTTCTTTCTCTTTGAACACCCACTAAGAAAGATTCCCTTTTGGATTATGAACCCGTAGATCAAACATCAGAGTAGTCCAAAGACCACTATTTGGAAGACTCAAAATTTTTTAAAGATCAAAACCAAAGATTAAAACTTTTTTTTTTTTTTTTTAATCACCGCAGCTTAGAGAAAAAACAAAAACAAACCAGCTCTGAAAAAAAGAATCGTAAATATTTTCCAATGTAAAGGTGCATGTTTCTTGGCTGTACAGCACACAGCGGAAAAAACACTAAAATAGATACTATTTAGTGAATAACCTGCTTTGTAGGTCTACCTAAAAGTGGTAGCAGTGCACCTAAGTTAATTCTTTAACGTGTCCGGCAAGTCACTGACTCGATGCAATCTGCTGGTTTCCCATAAATAGAATACAACATTTTTGCCTCCCTCCCTCTTATGACTCAAAGTAGTTTTTTTTTATTCTCGAAAATAATAGGTCTTTTTGAAAAGCAGTAATAAAGACATGTTTGCGAATAGACATGTCTCATTGTATGACATCTGTTCTAAATCTTGTCAACCACAAATGCAAAACATTTCAGACCTCTAGGTACAACAGTTCCAGAGCTGTAGGGCTTTGAACTTTTGGTGTCACCAGCGTCTCCGAATGTGCCAAATTGTGCCAAATGCTTTTGCTCAACTATTTGACCAATAGAATAAAAGTGAAGCATTTTGATGGCTACATCAAAACATTTATGAAGCAAGTATTTTCCACATTTTTTTCAGAATAAGTGGCAAGGAGCGCTTGTAAGACTTCTTCGACTGTCCCTGACTCCAATCGATTCATACAAAGATGCGGACACTTTTGTCTTTTAGGTAAGAAGATGACTTAAAGAAAAATATCAAACATCGCGGGCAAACAACTGCGGAAATAAGTATTAGGAAGAAAATGTTAGCAGGATGCTGAGCATTAGCTATGACCAGCTAACTTTTTTGATGTCAAAAACTGATTTTCTCATCATGGAATGTTTTTATTACAAACATGCTGGATTAATTTTAATCTGTGCACCCTAATAGACAAATGGAGTATAAGCAATTGAAGATTGGATTTATAAAACAGCTTCTGGATACCTTCAATGGTATGGTGTTCTGGTTGCTTTGTCATGTTGACATGTTGACATGCTGCCATATCTATGTTAATTGTGCTTTGGTGGTCGTGGTGTGGCTTTCCAACGATGTCTAACATGTCTATATTGGTAAAACATTTACCGGTGTAATTCTCATGCGTTCTGCGTTGTTAACTGTAAATGCTTTGAAGTGATTCGCCGGCGACCTGCTGGGTTTTGAGAGGTTAAAGTGCAGACAGCATTTTGTCATTGTCAAGTGTCATTCTTCTGTAATTTTCCACCGATCGGTAACTTACATGTAGCTGTCATTACAGCTTGTATTTCTTTTCTTCCTCATATTAAATTGAGAGAACCAGAAGCTTTCTGTTGGTTACTCATAATGTGGATCCCCTCCTCAAAATTAAAATGACAAAAAGTCAACATTTTTTTTTATCTGAATAAATATAGCTGCCTCATTCTTTGCCTTAGACATGTTTGCTGTTTTCATCAGAATTTGTGTATGTGGTTTATTGAAATCAGTACGGCACTTTTACCTTAAGCACTATTTTTTCTTCACTAAGTAAACGGCTAAGATCGTTTTTCCTCCTTGAACTTTTGCACTGCTTCAAAATAGAAAGTTACACACCGAAACAAAATAGTTGCCTAGATATTGTGCATACTTTGATGTTTCTTTTACAATGTATAAAGAGTTTACTTCAAGTTATTTGAAGCTACTATTGAAGTTGACTTTGCATTTGTATCTGCTGGTGTTTGTGTTATGAAATAGTTGCAGATTTTTCTTCAGTTTTGATGATGAACAATTTGCCTGAGGAAATAGAAGATTCATAGACAAAACAAAATGAGCAGAGATGTATCATCCAGACTGTACAGCAACCAACGCAGTAACTGTGTATTTTCATGTGATGATTCTCAAGCTGCTCCAGGCTGCCTCAAGCAGCTCCATTAGTCTTTAGTAAGCTTTTTCAGTGGGGAACCAAATGAGAAATCTGGGTTTTACCCTGAGACCAAGCAGAGGACATTTAGCTTTGCCCAGAGCACCAGCATCATGCGAACATATTATTACTTTCATCATCTAGAGAGCCATCAACCAGAGTTTGTTTCTTTCCATAGCTTTGTCTCTTGCTGAGTCAATGTGGTGTTTTTAATGTTCTCAAGAGAATGACTCCACAAAAAAATTTAGAAAATATATTTATCTTTGAAGTAACCTTAGCAGAGGTAAACATAGAGCTTGATTAAATGAAAGATTAGCTTTACTATCTGTTGGGTTTATAATCCAGAGAAATGTGAGTTTAAAAGATTAAAAGGAAAATGATCAACACAGAGACCGGGTTTTGTGACGTCAGTGTGTGCCGGGTGGAGAGAAGAATGCTGGCTTGGAAAGCCATCACCTTCTCCCACAGACCCCTTCATGGCAAAAACTTTTATTAACAGTTTACAACATCAAACAGGCGGGCCTAAAACAGAAGAGCCAGTAATCATTGTCTGAGAGGATGCAGGGAACAAGATAGTGTGAATTGACCAACTGGCTGGATGGAAGTCACACATCTGTGTGATTCTGCCTCATGACCTACAGGAGGTCATAAAAGTTTATGACCCTTCTGGTTGAAACACAGGATAGTTATCACTCTAACACTATCCAACTCACACTAATCTCAAACCTACAAAACATGCTAACTGGACTATGAATCCTGGTTGATTCACAAAAAACTAAAAAAAAAGGTCCATATCTCCTACTGTGGTCATAGGAAATTAGAGCTCCTATTAATTCCACGGGAATCTCTGGACTCTTCGTCAGCATCTGCACCTTGTGAATGCATCTTTCCAGAAGCATAAACTCACTCATAAAAGTAGGAGACAGGAGACATTATTCTCCGTTGAACCGGTAGTCACACTGCTGTGCTCTGCCGATCAACAGAGAGAGGGAGAGTGCTCCGCCTTTATTGCTTCTCAAACATATAGCCTTCTGCTACACAAAGTAGATCCAACATTAAAACATAATAGTGGCAAACATCATCTTAAACAGTTGCTGATGTCACTGTCTTCCCAGATATTCCTATTATGTACGTCAACATGGTTGGAAGAAACATTGCTATTACTGACCGACAAGTTAACGTAAGAACAACTTCACCTGTTGCAACACGTTCTTTAAAAACTTTTCTTCATTACTGATCTGTGGTCAGTACTTCAGCTGCTCCTGTTTACTATAGCTATGTATAACAGTGTAATATGAACAATGACATAAGACGCCTCTGCAGGGCTTGGGTAATTGGTTTCCAAACAAATGTAAGCACTGCAAATTTGTGTTTCCTTGTTTCGAACTCTTAAAGGTTTGCTTAAATTCAAATTTCAGTTGAACGGAAATATATGTAGCTTGTGAGTCCCAGAAAATGAAGTGCATTGTTAGAAAAAACATTTTGATTTACAGTAAAAGACAGTTTTAATCTAAAATTTGGACCCTTATTGTGTAATCTCTGCACATCACTTCTTGTCTTCTTGTCAAAACCCAGACTGTTGCATCCAACTCATCCTCACTTGGTATAGGCAACAAAATCGTCTTTCTGCTGCTCATTCTACCTGCTGTGCTGGAACCATTAAACCCTTCTTTCCCCTCTCTGTGGGACAAAGGCTTTTTGTCAGCTTCCTCCAAAGTGTGTCTGGCTTTCATCTGCCAAAATACTTCAAAAAATTTCTGCATTGGCTTCTGCAATAGCTGGTAGTGCTTGAGATTAGCTCTAAATGATGACAACTCGAGAAAGGTTAATTCTTACTAGGTTCAATTCAATACAGTTTATTTATACAGCTCCAATTCACAACGCATATCATCTTAAGGCACTTTACAAAGACAATACAGTCTTTTATTGACCTATTATGGATCAATTTAATTCAGTTAGTTCCATTCAAAGGAAGGGACTGACTAACCAGTTTTTTTTTCAGAGAGTCTGGTCTGAAGACAATAGCTTCAGTTTTGTCTGCATTCAAAAGCAAAAATTTTGAGTCAAGTGCATTTTCATATTACCTGCTTTGATGTTGTTTTTGGAGAAATAGCTTCTTACTTTGAGAAAGCCTTTTTATAATATTGATTCAAACATTTTTCTCCAAAATGGACAAAAAAATTGGAAACCTTCCAGAATAGTATAATGGCAAAAAATTGCCATGCTATTTATATCTATGTATATTTCTTCTCTTTGTATAATTTATAGATTAATTCTTGTTCTTTTTTCTAAACAAGAAAAACTATTTAGATGTTTGTTTTCTGGAAAAAAAAAATCAAGGCTATTTACCTTATTGTGGAAGATGGGGAAGTGGAAAAAAAGACTGCACTGGAGACAACTCTGAATGAGTCTTCAAGAAGGAGCAAATCAGACTCTTCAGAAAACATTTTCCAGCATTTGGAGCATTGTTTTCTTTAAGTCTGACACTTCAGTCAAGATGTAAATGACGTTTATTGAATGTGTTCCACTGCCTTTAAAAGGCTGTATTTTTTTTCCCTTTTAAGTGACAAACTATTTCTGAAACTTTTTGGTGAATTTTTCTAGTGACAAATCCTGAATGTCATGATGGGTTCACTAAAAGCGACCCAAGAATGCAGAACACCACTGACGGACACAAGGATGAAAGTTTAACAGTTTATTTATGCACAAGCACACAGAATATAATGGTTCAGGTTCGGGGCCTGGGTTCTGGTTCACCGGAGTCTGCGTGAGAGACAGTTCAGTTAGCGTTGCCAACAGAGGTTTGAATTCCTGAAGTCCACTGATTGTACCTTGAGGGTTCTTGAGGTTAGCTTTGGGAGAGTCACTGTTGGTTCTGGAGAAGAGTTCATCAGCAGAGTCCGTAGCTGCTTCAGCTTCTCACGTCTAATTTGAACAGACCTTGGCTTTGGGTTTCCCAGCTCTAGTCCAGAGCTGCTTAGAGGTTCTCTGTGAATCTTCAGGTTTGGCTCTGAGGGTCGGCTCGGCAGGTTAGCTCTTCCTGAGCTTTCACAGAGGAGGCACAGGTTTCCTGGAAAACAGAAACAAGGATTAGAATCCAAGCTGGATTCAAAAGTCATCGAAATACTCAGAGGATCTAGGCTTAAGCGCTGACCAACTGGAACAACACTGCGGCGTTGAGGCAAGGTCTGAAGACAGCTTAAGTAGTGGATCCTCTGATGATCTTGACGAGCTGCAGCTGTGCAGGAGGCTCCCTCAGAGGATCCACGGCGGACTCTGCTGGAGAAAGGTGGAATTTCTCCAGCTCCCAACACTGAACACTGAGGAAAAAAAATTATATTTTTTCCTTTACACAGACTTTTTGTTGAACAGAATGTAATTTTTAATCTGCATTCCTTTGAGGCCATTCTTTTTAATAGGTCTTTTTCTGACCTTCCTCATCTTTAGATTTATACACCTGCTATCTAAATCACTGCATGCTGACAGAAATAATGGAGATCAGATTAACTTTCCCCTCCTCAGTGGAGCTGATGTACCTCATAAGAAAAATTATTATAAAATACTGTTCTGACGATCTAGACATTTGATTTAATGGATTTCGGTTATGTTGCCCTTAAGGTTGGAGTGAATGAAACCCTTTTATTCAAAGACTGATTTTAGATTGTCAGCTCACAGATTGAAATTGAGGACAAATCTGTAGGAATGCACCTCGAAAAGCAGTAGATTCACAGATTCAAAGCAACACTGCATAATGTTTAGCAGCTCGGCCTGTAACTTCATGTTTTTGCTTCCCTGTAAGTACCTAGCAACACTGCACTGTTGCAAAATTAAACAGTCTCTCTCAAGGTTTTGGAGCCTAACAGCAGTCAACTTTGGATCAGCAGACAGAGGTTTTGAAGTTTACTTGTAAAGAAAAGGCCACATTCACCCTGCTAAGTTAAATCAGAGAACCAAAATATGTTTATCAGGTAGGTGTCATATCTGTTTTGTTGTCCAACAACTTTTTAGGCCTAGCTCTCGTGTTTAAGGGGAACTCAGAATGCTGTAAATGGCCCTCTATGTCAAAAGAGCCATACTAGCCATGGTCCTGATTGACAATTATCCTTCCTGGAATCCTTTATAAAATCTATCTACATAAAGTAAATATAGCACATGACAATATTACAAAAGTTCAAATTCATTGATTGAAATGTGTTTGTTCACAAGAGGAATTTTCCCATCAGTGTCTTTCACACTCTAAACAAAATGCAAATGTTAAAAAAATATTCTAGAACTCAAATGCATAAACTTCCTGAAAATATTTTTAAAACATGCTTTTCTAAATGCTATAGTGACAGCAGGGGGCTATGTTTCACAAAGTTACTGCTCAAAAGGAACATATATCTAAAAACTGCATGAGCCCTGGGTCTGGGATGTACAAAATTATAATGAGCAGTTTGCCTATTCGAATTATTATGCTGATCTCTGACATGACATGAAACTATTTAAATTTAAATAAGCCGGTTGTCTACTGCAGCAGCTATTTCAAATAAAGCAAAACAAATGATACTTGAGTCTGTGGTCCACCTTGATCAGCTGAGTTCTGCCTGTGGTCAAAAAGACAACTCAGTGCCAAAACACCACCAGGAGGCAGGGCTTAAAAAGAATTACATCTGAAACTGTAATACAAGCCATATCTGTGTTTTTTTCCCCAAGATAACTGTTCATCTAAAGTCACTCTAAGGACCTTTATCTCCTTCCCTTACTCATCTTCCATACCCTTAAGCACAATAAAAAGTTCATCACTGGCCTTGTGTCTAGATTTAAAAAGCATGCTCTTTGTTTTTGATAAATTTAAAACCAACCTATTCTCATTTATTCAGTCCTGTAGCCTCTCTGAGTCACACTCTAGTATGACTTTTACTTTGAATGATTTACCTGCAGTATGATATACTGCTGTAGTCTTCTGATTAAAAAGTTGCATTGCACTTTTTAAGGACATACATTTCATTAATAAAGACTGAAATGAGCAAATGTCCCAAGGAACTGCCCTGGGACACACTAAACTGTAGATATTTAGGTGAGGAAAAGCCTCCATTGCAATATATGGATTGAGATCCACAAGTTATACAACTCCTTATCCGATTCAGAGATTTGAACCCAAATCCATAAGCAGATACTTTACCTAGCAACAGATTACAATTTACTAAATCAAAAGTGCCACTAAAGTATAGAAAAACCACAATAAAACGATTGGTATAATTGCTTATGTAGCTAAAAAATTTATACTGCTCAACTGGAATGAAGCTACAGCATCTACAATTAATTTATTTAAAATAGTAATGAATGACACAATGCAACTGGAGCACTATACTTACCACTTGGAAGGTAAAGGGGATCTATTTGCTCAAACATTGGGACCCTTGATCATCACCTGACTTCCTTCTATGTGATAGCCCATCTTGACCTAACACATGACTTGTAATTGTGCTTACCTGTCCTTTTCTTTTTTTATGATAACATTGATAACAATAATACACTTGACTTATTTTATTGTTGTTATGTTTATTATATTTAATGTTTTGTTTATTTATAATTTTTTTGCTGTTGCTTTGTTGTTGTTTTTTTTGTTATATTAAGTTTCTCTGCCTCCCAATCTACGTATACACCCTTAATATTTGTAATTATTTATTTTTTCCCTCAGCTTATCTATATGTTCAGAATGTTGTGTTTGTGTCACAAAATGAAAATCCAATAAATAAATTGAAAAAAAAAGAAAGACTACCATCATTTTGTCATTGTCAATATTAGATATTATCTGTCAGTCAACTCTGCTACTATAGTACAAGTAGCAATTTTCTCTATATGCATGCTGTGCTAAAAGTTTTTTTTTTTTTTCTCCTTTATATAAAACCTGCATTTTACATTTGTTTACCTGGCATATGGGAAATACTAATTGGCCTGCTTTGTTGCTGAGAAATTGTCATGTTTTGTTTTTCTAAAGAGAGATTATTTTGACAGTCTTCCATATTTCCTTTCCAAACTTAGATTGATGTTACAAACATTTTAGCTTCTGTTTAGAATCTACAACAACTTTCAGATACTATTAAAGCAAGATTCAGTACAATTGAAAGCTGGTTCTATAGGAGTAAGCTAAACAGCAATAAGCAAGAGTGCCCAGATGGTTTAACATTAGAGGGCGTTCCCATAGAAAGAGTTCATGAAATGAAACCTCTAGCGGTAAGAATAGATGACAGAATTAGTTGGAAACCATATATTAAATACATCTATATTAGAAAATCAAGAAGTATTTCAATTGCAAAATATTGTTAAATAGTAAGTAACTCCACTTCCTGCACCTTAATGATTAAGCAGTCTCTAAATTTCTGTGCAGAAGTGTGGGGCAACATATATAAATCCACATTAAAACCACTAACAGTATAGCAAAAAAGAAATGCCAGAGTCATACAAAATGCTAGTTATTTTATACACACAAATCCTTCCTTTCAGGGCTGTAACTACAACTGAGGACACAGAGGTTGTGCCCTCTTTATTTTATTCAATTATTTATTGCTTAAATTGTGATATAAACTAAAATAATTACAGTGAAATTGACTGCTGGAGTGGACAATGATCTTTGTCTCACACCAAACTGTGAGGAGTTTTATATTTAAAAGAGCCAAAAGTAGCACCACATCATCATCAGTTATCGTCAATACTCACTGTCCGTATGGTAACTGCCTCACACAAGCTATCACCCCGTCAGTCCATCAGTCCCTGGACAGGGAGGACATCGAACTACTAATGCAGGCAGGGAGCATTTTAACTTGTTGATGATGGTGAGAAAAAACTGCATTTTCATGAGAAAAGATTTCAGCCCAGTGAGCTACTCAGACAGCAAGGAAACATCGAGCTAAAGATGTCAATCAATTTCCACCGACTGAATCAACATTCATTATGTGATTGAAGTGTTATCGACGTCTCCGGCTGAAAATGAAACCTTTATTCACAGTCGGATTGTCAATGTTGGATGTTGAACCTGTTTTATATTCTGGATGCTCAAGCAAAACACAGCAAGACGACATGTAGCAGATCGTGCAGGAGGGGAAGTCGTGCGCAGAAACAAAAAAAAAAACATTTGGTTAATTTTTTTAATAATTTTCTGTGGTAAATTGTTCTTACTTCGAGTCACCATGGTTATTCAAAAAGCCTCAAAATGTCCCAGTTTAATCAAAATTGCTGTAATGTAGACTATTTTTCTTACATACTTGATTAAATTAGCATATTTATTAAGTAAGTTTAATATTTATACCTATTAATAGATACTTTTACTATTTTATTCTTTGACATTGGGCTGCTCTGGAATCAGTGAAACTAATTGAGTTTCATGTCCTATTAAAGTGTTGAAATAACAAATAAAACTCATTGAAACATGATGTTGAAATGGAATATTTTTTTTTCTTTTCCATCACTTTAGTTTCAGACTGGAAAACAACAAACTGGTTTTGTTAAACCTGCTTCGTGAAACTGAGCTATTATCTCCAGGAAATGTTTTATTAAAGGGAGGGCGGGTAATATCAGAAAAACAGAAAAACACAGAACATTAAAGGTATACCGGAGGATTTTCCAGAATTGTCAAAAGAAACACCCTCTCTGCTTAAAAAAAAAAAAAAACTGCTCATACACAACTCTGCATCCTCTCCTGAGAGGGAATGCCATTAAATGCATGTGAGAGCATGCAAGAGCCCATTTCTCCTGGAGGATGTACGGGATCGCAGTGATAAGATGGTCGCTCGGATAGATCTCATCTCACCCATATTCATTTATAAAAAGTTTCCAAAAAGTTTTCAAATAAGACTACTGGAACATTAAAAAAAAAAATCATGTATGTGTGTGCTGCAGTGGAATTTTGGACATGTTTTCAGGGTAAATATGGATCTGTGGCCACTGTGTAACTACTAACGATGCAAATTACAAAATAAATAAACTTATCTCCCCTGGAAAGTAACATTATTAAGGTAGATAACTTTTACTAGCAGTGATGTGAAATTGATTTCTCCAACAAGGATGCCAAACATTACCTGTTGAGTAGAAACTTTGCTACCGAGGCATCTAAGGATCTGTGGCCACCGTATACCTACTAATGATGCACATTACAAAATAAATAAACTTTGGGACAATTTTTCAGTCAACCAAGAATTTTTTGAATGGAAGCTTTAGCTTCATCTTAGGTCCCGATAGGGAATTGTAAGAACAAAAAAAAAATCAAACGTCTAAAATTCAGTTCTTGTGAAGTGATCGTGAGCTTATCCTGCTTTTGAAGCAGAGTTATGGGCCGATTTTCCTCAACCTTGCATCTTGCACATATGCCAACAAGGTTATTCTACTTCTCTGGCTTTACTTCCGTGTACTGTAGATGAGTCTGACCAGAGCCACTTGTCTATGGAGCCTAGTATGATGTGTGGCTTTTTGTTCATACAACCTCAGCCGTCACATCGCATCAGGCCGTACCATGTAAAAACAAATAGTGAGCTTTGAACATTTAAGCACTGCCTTTTTGTCATCAAGTTTGAGCTGTAGCTGAAAGCAACAATTGAAAATATCTTACAGTGAATGCCTGCCTGTGCCTCTGGAAGACAAACAGGCTCAAAGCTTCACAGGTCCTCCACTGTACTGAGGTGCTTTTTAATATATGCATCTTTTGTTTCAATCCGGACTCCCCAAGAATGTTTTTTGCATTGTTCTAAATCTATGTGACCAAAGCACCAGAAACATGTAAAGTAGCAAACTTCTGATTTTTAAAATTTTTGCTGTAGTTTCTTACCTGTACCTTGTTCCTTGCTTTGACTTTCTGAACAGCATGTAGCTACTAAACCACTAAAAAAGATCCCCTGTACTTTGGTGTCACTCTTTCTTGTCTTAACATTTCTAGGACTATGAGAAAATACAAATGTCTGTCAAAAGATATTTACTTCATTTCTATAGTAGCCCTCCACACTTATTGCAACCAGGGTTGCAATAAGTGGTGAGGGTGACTGTGGGCACATAGTGAAGGTACATATTGATGTGGTGAATTTCATAAAGAGTTTCATATAATTTTTTTTTTTTTTACACAAGTACTAGTGGATGAGCATGATCAATGAAATAAGAGCTCCCTTGCCCTTTTTTTTTATTTTTTTTTTTTAAGCCTGCCTTCTCCTTACAGCCTGACAACACAGCGTAGCCTGTAAAATACGCTTAGCCTCAGCCAAGAAGGCCCGCGTCTGCATTGCAGATGCTGTCCGGCCGGCATTTGATTTGTAGCCATTGAGTGAACGCTGATTCGTTACCGAGAGCATGGACGTCAGCAATTGCCTTCAGATTTTTAAGTGAGAGGTTAGACTTCAGACGGAGGGAAAGAGACTGCAAGAGAGGGCAAGACTCAAGGTGAGGGGTTTATAAAAAGGAATACCATCTCTATAATTTTCAACACTGCATAGAATTGCAGATTGCACATATTGTTGGTTATCATAGTTCTATTCCTTGTGACATTTGATAAATTACTGCAAAAAAGAGACCCCGCTGTGAATTTTAACGTACTGAATATAATACAGTACCATAATGCTTTCTGGGGTTTTATTATTTTTATCATCAAAGACCAAGTTTCTGTGTTTCATTGTTAGCAGAATAAAGAAAAAGCAAAACCTATTCCGAGACTTGTGTTCAGCTGCTGGAGCTGTGTACAGCTACCAAATACAATCAGCGCTAAAAGCTTTATTTTCAAGGTAATGAACCCTCCTCAGGGTATGTGTGATTTATGTTCCCTATTTAAACCACGCTGAATCACCCAGAACTGCCTTTGATTCAGTTATGACCTAGAATACATATGTGCTCAACCTCCTACAAAAAGACAAAGAAGCCTACTCACACATTTTTGTTTTCCTTCAGAAAATAGGGAATTTGTTGATCAAGCCCTAGACTGTTTGAAAAGACTGCTTTCAAGAGGTGTGTAATTTATCCTATAAGGGATGGCTGTCCATGTGTCCAAATGGAAAAAGCTAAAGTTAGTTGCATAGTATGTTTCTAACCTTTCATCTGATCTCCATGCATAGGTGAAACAATGAAATCCAGTTGCAGATGACTTTTCACAATGACATAATTTAAGAGGAGAATTTACTGTACCTTGCAAAGGTACCTATTTCCTATTTGGCAATATTTACTTTACTTTGATTTTATGTAATAAAGGTTTTTAATACATTTCTGAATTCGACAAAAAATATGCCTTTTCTTTTTCTTGCATGCAGAGATATAGCAAGAGTATGGTATGATTTTGTATGCATTTCATTTACATCTGTATCCCCAAATAGAATCCACTGCAATTGATATTTAAACTATTTTTCTTCCACTACTATTTGTATATTATAAGTCATAAACTAAGTCATAAATCTATAGTGGAGGATTTGCACAAATATTTGCATAGGACCTACCCTATGCAAATAGGAAATTGCCCTATGCAAAAAAAAAAAATTGCACATGCAAAACCCCGCACCCGCCCTCAAGATGGAATGCCTATTAAAGGCGTGCAAGAGTATGTATGAGTCCATTTCTCCTCCAGGATGTGCAGGGACACAATGATAAGACTTCGATGGATGGATTATTTATATATAAAAAGTTTGCCCACAAATAAGACTGTTGGAACATAAAAAAAAATCATGACATACTTGTATGTATGTGTGTGTGTGTGCTGCAGTGGAAATCTGGAAATGTTTGCGTGGTAAATAAGGATATATGGCCACTGTACAACTACTAACGATGCAAATTACAAAATAAATAAATCTTCCCTGGAAATGAAAAATATTAAGGTAGATATCTTTTACTAGAAGTGATGTGAAATGGATTTCTCCAAATAGTATGCCAAACTTTACCTGTCAAGTAGAAACTTTGCAACCGTGGCATCAGTGGGAAGCCCGACCCGTGATTTCAGTGTACGCCATATCGTTAAAGAATCTCCCAAAGATACTCTGGTCTTCTTTCTCACTTCTGAGGCCTTTCTCTTCTTCTCATACACCTCGTAGACACTTCTTCTCTTACGACCCTCGGCCATTTCAAAGAACAGCAGTGAGAAAGGTGTGATTCAATAATTGGCTGAAACCGTATCAAACCACATAAAAGTGCAGATGCGCAGAAAAAAGTTAGCTGACTGAGGACGAGCAAATAGGACACCCTTACGTAAGAATATCACAAGAATGATTGACAATTAGAAGGACCACTTATATTGATGATCCACCCAGAAAAAGAACATCCTCCACTATACCCTTAAAATATGCCAAGCTTTGCGGCTATAATGTGAAAAAACAAAAATGACCCAAGATCTAAAGTCCTCTTTCTGAAGTACTAAGTAAGATTGGCATAACTTTAAAACCTCAACAATGCACAGGTTTAATCTCATTTCTTCAAATCATTCACTGGAGAGTTTAACAGACAACAAAATGACAAAAACAGAGCGCATTGCTTTGAGTTTTTGTGTTACATCTGTAGTTATCTGATTGGTTCTAACCTGATGATGCTTACCCAGTTTGTTGTGCCAATGATATTGAGTTCTTTACCAGTTGATACAGTTTATATGCCATATCCGTATGGCTGGACCAGTCTGCATTGCCATGTTTTCATTTGAAGGACTCATCTTCACCTAGGCAGACCTTGGAGGGATACAGCCAAGATTTCAGTGTGCTTTGTAAATAGTTCTACGGGATAGACTATAGTAGCTTTCTGACTTAAGGACGACTGTTTTTTTTTTTTTTTTTTTTTATCCATAACAAAATTTAACGCTCACCAAAGCTTTTGATATTTATCATTTGGTATTCTTCTTTATTCCCCTTTGGCCATTAACTCTGTGACTTTTTGTGCTGCAGGGGACAAGGGAGAGTCTGTCCTTACTGTGGGATGTTAAATGATTGAACTGATGGTCAGCAATCTCTTTTCCTTCATTATGGTTAATTTAATATCTGTGACTTATTTGCACCACACAATATAAACCAATCAAAAGCAACGTAAGGCAGGTGAAGCATCTCTAACAATCTTTTTCATGCAACAGCACTGACATTTTAAACCCACAAAACATCCTTCTGCTTGCTAGAAAGTAACTTATCTTCTCATTTTGTATTTTTGTGTCATTAATACACTTGTTTATATCAACTCCGACCCCTTAAGTGGTTTTCAAAATTCTAAATCCTTCGAATATTCACGCTAATAATACATCGTTTATTTTTAGGGCAGGCCAAAAACTGATATGAGCCAGTTAGAAATAGAAATGGGAAAATCACACAATTTCCAGGAGAGTCAGGAAGTGAATGACGGAGGTTCTGGTAGACAAGGAAACTGTCACTGTAAGCTGCAAATCTTTCAGTGCACATCGTTCAGCAGGTGTGCTCCATACTGACATTTCTCAAACTTTATTTTGTAGGCTAATGACAGACTAGATCTGGACATTGTTGGATATAAAACAGAAACAAAGTCACGCTGACTGATTATTGACATATAACCAGTGGCTGATGGTGCATATGGTACCTAGACCTTCAGTGAGCACCCCTCATATAGCCTGTATATAAAGATATGTATATCTATGTATATATATGTGGGCGTGTGTGAGAGAGTGAAGTAATTTTAAAGTGAATACTGGCTGTTGCACAAAATTACAGACTCAAACACTTTGCTTTCCCTGAGGATAGAGCAAGTTTGCTAAAGCAACTATCAGGTTTATTTAATATGAGAATAAAAAAATAGTGCAGAGCAAACATAACAAAAATAAATATGGCAGAATATATACCATAACATGCTTATTTTAGTTGCACTGAATTCTAGCTGGTTGCTATAAAAGATCAACATTAGATGCTGAAATTGCCAGCGGAATCCCTTAAACATTTTCTTGAAACTGTGTATAATTTGGTTTTATGGGTTCTGGGATTGCTCAGACTTCCCACAAATATAATTTCCTAGTGTGGATAACTGACTTAAATAGGCTGCTTTTTACTGGGGATAATCGAATAGTTGTCTTCCCCAGGTAATGCTAACATTGCTCAGAAAGGCCTAAAGGCTGGTAATAAACTTGGAGCAAGATAAATTGGTATTTTCCTTCCAACTGGAAACAAATCAAAGCACAGGCTTTGGGAAAATAGCTTTAGATATTTCCTGGAAATAGAATGTTCCAATGCAAGATACTGAATTGTCCAATCTGATAAATCCACACACAGTCTTTTATATCCACTCCTTAGTCTATTCTCTTTAACAGCTGGCTGAAGTCCAAACAGATGACGTAGCAAACAGATCATTCAAGCAAATCAGAAATCCCCTTCTCTGAAAGGGAATACAGCAAAGAAAATTAGTTTTGTATTGGCTACTCTCAGTATGAGTGAAGGATAATTAAAGGATCAACAGCAAGCAAATTTATAATCTAGGTTTCTTCTTTTATGAGCCTGTTGTTGCACACTTGTTTTAATTTCTTCTCGACCAAAGGAAGAATTCTGAACAACTCAGCAGAAAGACTTGTCTCTGTTTCTAAAGTAATCTTCAGTAGCCTGCCTATGTAGGCTACTGTAATGTATACTTTTAGAATTCAAGGCTGAAAACAGATTTTAGACTCATACTTGCACTGACTGTGTGTATACTCTGGGTGGCTACAATTTTACGAATTATGGCATGAAAACTTGTTCCTGACGAGAAGTACTTTCCTGCAAAATGGCAAATATTAGAAGCAATGCAAAGTGTGGCTTAAAATTAACTAAGGAAATGACCAGTTGGCTTTCTGTGATACTGGTGGTGGGATTATATTACACAAGGATGGTGCACGACCGACATGATAAAACACAACCAATCTCAGAATGAGAGCCTTGTCTTCAACAAACAGGTGTTATGCTAACGTAGATTTTCCTGAGGGAATTTGTTCATCCTGTAAATTCATTGCACACCTTCTGCATGGAGAGCAGAGCCCTTTTTATACTTTCTTACTCTTACTTTATGTCTTAACAGATACCCGCCCTGTTTCCCATGTGTTCTGAGGAGAATAAATTGTTCTTTAACCTATAGTTGCCGAACATATGAATAGTTTCAGGAAAAACTTAATTTGTTATTTAATTCAAGGTCTCTTTCATGTGATAAAACCCTCCAAATAAATGAAATTATAAATAAGTACAAAATTTGATCATTCCTCTGTCCAAAAAGTAAAACATCACCACTACCATGTCTAGTTGAGTGGAGCTGAGCTGCTGTAAACAACGCTGAAGATAGCTATACATTCTGTGAGGATTTTGTTCTGCTCTGCTCTGCTGTTCCTCATCCTGGCACTGTACCACAATGCCCTGCAGTCAGAATCAGGTAAATAAAACAATAAAAATGATGTTTACTATACAAGTACCTTAAGCAACAGAGACTGGATACATGTAAATCAGTTTCAATTATGTGAAGCTCTAACTCTGTGAAAAGAAATTCATAAGATTATAGTAGAGTTAGGGCTACACAGTGGTACCTGCTGTACAGAAGCACTGTTGCACTGCAGCAAGAAGTCCGATGTTCTTCCCATGCATGAGTGGGTTCTCACTGGATACTCCTGCTTCCTCCCGCAGTCCAAAAACATAACTGTTAGGTTAAATGGCATCTCCTCAATTGTCGTTAGGTGTGAGCATGTGTTTTTGCATGGTTGTACGTCATTGTGTGTCTCTGTGTTGCCCTTTGACACACTGACGACCTGACCAGAGTGTACCCCGCCTCTTGTCCATAGATTGCCAGGAATCAGCCCTGGCCCCAACGTGACCCTGATGGAATAAATCAGAGAACATGGATGGAAGTATGGAGGGATTGATAGGACTTAAATTTGTATACTGGGTGAAAATAATGAAGTAATGAATTATAGAAATGTTAACACAAAATTAGATGATCAAAGAATAAAATTTCATCAAAAACTTAAGCTATTTCATTAATACTGTCAGGATTTGCTTGGGGGTTGAGGACCCAAAGGCAGAGGCAGTAAGGCAGAGGTGAATCTTTCAAGTGATTTAATAATGAGTTTCTGTAAACAGAGGCAGGTTATCCAAAAATCGAAATCGAAAAGTCCAAAACAAACAAGCAAACCAGGAGTCCAAAAAAACAAACAAAAAAAAACTCAAAACATGAAAATAAGTAAAAACGAACCAGAAACAATGAATACATCAAAGGAATTACTGTAATCAAGAGGAGGGCTCAGAGAGACGAAGTGGAGGAAGACTGAAGAGGTTTGACGAGGACCCAGCAAAGAGGAACTGAAGAGAGACGGCTTTGAAGGGAGACTGAGACAAAGAGAGGGCTAATGAGGAAACTGGGAGCAGGTGTGCACAGAACAAGAGAGGAAAAGAGCTAGAGAAGAAGGAGAACATAAGAGGGCAGCAGAGGGCAACAAATAGAAACTTGGACGACTGGAAATAACACCAAAATAATAAATAAACCACTAGCACAATAAAACATGGAGAAAAGAAAATATAACACTCAAAAGAAAACATAACAGAACCAAGACTAGGACAGTAACTGGGAAAAACCAAAGAACACAGCAAAATAAAAATAAAACCACTAACACTAGAAAACAAGGTGAAGAGCAAGACTGAACACTAAAAAGAAAATATAACAGAACCAAGACTAAGACAGTAACTGACCCCCCCCCAAATAACTCAATAAACTAAGAATTAACCCACTAAAACTAGAAAAACGAGGAACAAAGAAAAACTGGATACTCAAAAGAAAAAACATAACAGAAACAGAAACCTGACAAATACATGTATAAATGCTAAGATTCTTCTTCTTAAAAGAATCCAAAACGAGAATCAATGGGAACAAGGAACGAAAAACGGAATCAGAATCACAAACCGTAACTGTTCAAAATAAAACAATGCCCAAGCCTAAACTCACAGAGGAACAAAGACTGGAGCGGGATGAAGGTAATTACACAGCAGGACCATCCAAAGTGGGATGGATGTCATCTCTCTCTATCGGACTAGGTTTCCTCCAAATGTTTGCCAATTATCAAGATTTTTTAGGACACAATTGAATATGTGTAGATAACATTTCTTTTTCATGCTGCATAATAAATCTCACAATTAAATTTTTTTTAACTAAACTAAAAGAATCCGAAGAAAGTTATACATTTAGGGAGAAAAGTATTCAGTGGTACTTACCCGTAAGCATTACATTACGTTTGAATGTACATTAAATACATTTAAATAAACAAAAGTAATATTTATAAAAATATTAAATAGTGACATGAAACACTTTGAGGCAATCACTGAAATCAGGTGTTTTCGGTAATGTTCAAGAAAAGAAGACTTCCGCTGTTGTTCAGAGGTATGGTCCTCACTGTTCATGAGCAGGGTACTTTCATTTAAATGGGGTAGTTTTTTTCTTAGAAAAGAAAAATTCAAAATTGATATTTTATATTATGATATGATCGTCTAGTAAATTTTCATTTATATTTATGTTTTTCAGTTTTGTGTTCAATTAATAGTGTTAATTTATCATTCACTTTAATGGGAGGGTATGTAAACTTTCAAGCACAACTAATAAATAAATGATTGATAAAAAGCTTTTTTCACTTTTGTTAGTTTTAGGTTCAATGCCTTGAAATAAAACTGTAACTGTAATAACTGTATTAAAATAGCATGTTACTGAAGCAAGAATTTATGAAACATACTACTGTACATATTGGAAAACTTTTAAGAATGAGCAGCATTTTTGGGGCATTAAGACCTACCATCAACAATTTGATGCTGCAAGATAGTTAGAATATTGGGAAGAAAAAAAAATTATTTTCTTCCATCATAAAAATTTGGTTTTACAAAGCATTGACAATAAAATGCCAATGTGTCAAATTTTTCACTGAATAAATTAACTTGAATGCTATTCCATGAAAGACAGATCTCTTCCTAGAGAATAAATGTAGCTATGATTATATAAATATCAGGATAACTTGACCTAGCTGTCATTGAGTAAACATCTTAATGTGATTTATGCCAAACCAGAGTTTCAAATCTAAGGATGTTTTTAGGCTTTTACCTAAAATAAAGAAAATCTTCATGCAATTCACATCGATCTGTACCACCATTCAACTCCTCCTGTTGGTTTATTTTATATTGCCTTCATAAAAGTACTTCGGTATGACCCCTTTAATGCTTTACTGCACCAAACAAAAAATTGTACCTCTACAGTTAAGAAAACCAAGCAAAGAAAACTACTAATATTTTCACTGATGAATTCCTGCTGTGAAAAACCAGGGGGTTAATTTACTGCAATAGTCCACTAGAGCTCCTTCATGTAAAAAGGCCTCCCCACAGTGTCTAGTGAAAATCAATTTACCCACAGCTTGATAAATTCTCAAAGGTCTCTGCAGAGAGCTGGACGGACCACATTTATCTCCCACGGAGGAGCAATATGAATGGCAATAAGTTATTCCCTCCTGCATGAATTAGTAAACATTGTATTCTGTGCAGGGCCCTGTTTGCACTGTAAAGCTGCAAAATTAGTTATTGTAGGTAACTGCAGACTAAAGCTGAATTTTGCTTTATTAAGAATAAAATCATTGAAGAACAAATCTGATGTTTAGTTGTCTCTGAATCCTGGATAAATTAAAACAAATCCATATTGACTATCGAAAGCTTTTCTGCTGACTGCACAAAATAATTACTAAATATATCTTCATACAAGCATGGGTTACTAATTTATTATGGGGATCAAACAGGTCATTAAAGTCGTTATCCCGTTAATGGAATAAACAAAGGACATGTTTTCATTACATTTTCTATCCTTTAAAGAATTTTTTGGATTTAAGGGTTTTCTACCGTAAGTGATTTGTTCCTACTTATAATATTCAACATTATGAATGCAATTTTACACATTTCTGTAAGAAAATAGTTAATGAATAAAATGCTACAATACTGGAGGTCCTTTCAAATATATATTTTGCACATTAGACATCCACTTTTGAGATGTCAGGTGGAAATTGTGTTTAGAAATACAGGACAATGAATTGCATAGTAAAGGGAAAATCTCCAATGTCAGCATTTTTTTCCCTTCAAAGCCTACTGTAGTTGAAAATTTTATGTAAGCGTGACAAGGAAGTGCCTCAACTAGTGAACCATGTGACTTCCTGCTTTCAGAGGGCTAATATGACATCAGCAAATGTGAATGTAAATGTGTTGGATACCAGCTAAGATAACATACAGCAAGTCTCTTAAAACTGTAACCTTAACTTTCCATCAAAGTTATTACAGAATGATGTGTAGTGGTGAAAGGTCAGAATTTGACACTTGGTCATGCTTTGATCCTTTGATTAACTGCCTGGGAAAATATGAGCCTTTACACGTAACAAGCAGGTAATATTAAGGTTTACCAAGCACGTACAAGAATAATTGAAAATTACCATAACAACCCCTTGTTTTTAAAGTTACCTACAAACACTTTTATGTCCAACACCCATTCATGCATGTTCAGACCAACAAATAGATGGGACCTGAAGCAATGGGTCAAAAATCTCTCAACATCATAGAATAAACAATCAACAGTCCCCTTAAATTATGTAACATTAATCAGGGCTCTAAAGTAATAAGGATCAAAACTTCACAGACAAATGTTGTCACTCAAGACCACTGTTTCAGCATTGAACTACAATTTGGGTTTCATCTAATTAAATACAGGTTGTTTTGTTTTAATTTATATTAGACTATGTAACCTAAGCTTTTATTTTCAGAAGATCAAATTCATCTACTCTCACCCCCACCTGGAGTCACCGTATTGTGACTGCTTATCATGGATAAACCATCCATCCAAAGACAGCCACAGTAGGGGATGTCACAGGACAGGCTGGGCCTTTCTCCTCCACAAAACCCTACTTTCTCTAAAAGATAGTAAAAACCAAGGTGTAGTTTCAAAAAAGGACCTTTTCTGGAACTACAGGCATATTGTTTAGAAAATTATTTCTCTTTCCAGTGCCCTATAAATTATTTACATTATTCATTTACATTTTTCAACCTGTTTTTTGTCACTCATAATTTTTCATTGTAAGAAATCTAGTGTATCAGTTCACTTATCTTATGCATCCGAATCCTGTCTGATGGTAGGTGACTGTCCTGGATCACCCCGAGTCATGGCCAATGGCCTGTTCCGTGCCTCACAGTGACGTCTGAGGCAGAAGGCATCATGTCGCCCCGACATGTCTAGATATCAGCAGCTGCGCACCATTCCTCCTAATGAAGTCCAGGTGTCAAAAAATGTAGTTTCTGTCTCTGCAGTGGAATATTTCCTGTGGCTCAAGAAAAGAAGAGTCCAGTGTCTCTTCAAACTAAGTTCTTAATTCATATTGTTTGACACATATATTGCCCTTCATACTGTGACTATGATGTTGTGTTTGAAGTTGTCTCAACAAAAGTAAAAATGAAAACAACCATTATTATAACATTCTGCTTTTTTTCCTAAAACCTTCATGTTAGTTTGACAAACAATTGAGACAATTCAAGAAAAACACAGACAGACATTTCAGACAACACAAACTCCCAGTGTTGGCTCGGATCCATCCAAAAATAATAGGATTATCATGTCATCATGATCATGACCATCTTGTTATCCATTTAATACTTCTGTCAGAATGACTGGCTCTCAATAGGTGTTTTTCATCAAAAAAGAATTGCGACACAGTTTTACTCCAACAAAATCCATAAGAAATATAAGTATTCACCCCTTCAGTCTCAATTTTACCTCCTTTTGATGTTCTAATCAATGATTGAGATCCCAGTCCAGTTATTAACCACGTCAATCAGAAACTATTCAAACCCTCTTATCTTATCAATGTCCGCTGTGTGCATCCAGCTCAATCTTTCCTCTTTCTGGCTGCTCTCAGCTAAAATGTTCTTTTTTTATTTCTCTCTCCAGATGTTTGGCACCTTAATAGAAAATGTAAGGATTAGCAAATACATCCATAAAAAATACAATGAAAGGTGACACTTTGCCAGCCTTTTCCTGGAAAAAAATATTAACACTCAAGGATTGTCACACATACATACTGAAAAAGAAAATCAAACAAAAACAACCTCATGATCTCCTAAACTTGGTTTTGAATTATTATACCTGCACACTGTCAGCTTCATTGGCATTATATACATGTGGGGCAAAAATAAATGCCCCTATCAGGTTTGTTACCTAGAAAGGAACTAAACAGTTAATAAGTTAGCCAACAGTGAATCATGGCATTCAGGAAAATGTAGCAGAATTTTAAGTCATGCAAAAGAACATTTGTAAGGATTACATGAATAATGAAAGAGAATACGTACACTGATTAGAAATGCAAAGTAATCAATATCTTCTCAGGCAGTATGTAATCGGCAACATATACGCAGATAAAACATATAAATGGATGAAAACCGGAGGCTTAAACCCAGGCCAAGGTCAAATCTTCATTGTTTTTAAACTCTACAGACTTCTTTATAAAAGTGGGACCAGATGATGTGTTGAGGTCCTTATGGTATATTGGCCATATCCGTAAGAAATGTTATCGCTTTGTCCAACTCGATATGTGATTTATCCTGTGTTAAATCAGAGTCTAAAGTGATCATAATTAAAAGATTAAACTACTTATAAATCAATGTCATGGAATATCCCTGTCTGGGATTTTACTTTCCCAAAAACTAAAAGTAACCAAACTGCCTCTCTCTGGATTATTTAACTTATAGTCGCTTAGCTTATTCCAATATTCCCCATAAAGACAGATCTGTTGTGATAAATTATATTGGACATTAAATAAACCTCTCCCCCCCCCCCCTGCTGTTATGTCCCCTGAGCCCCCACAAGATCTTGTGGAAAAAGTCAAATCATATGAATGTCAGATTAGGAGCAAATGTCTGTTAATTTTATCATACAACATATAAAAAATAAAAAAAACAATTTAAGATGTCCCAGAGATAAAAGCATGCAAGGCGAATGATCCTTGTATCCCAACAAATGGAGGAAGACAGAAGGAATCCCTCCAAAAACCCAAAACAGGAGCATAACCTGGCATTGTCGTACAGTGTTGTGAAAACCCCTCAATGCAGAATGAAAAGTTTTATCAGAACTGCTGTTGGAACCAAACAACTGTCAGAATATCCTCTTAATAATGACTATAACAATATCAAATACGATTAATGTAGTTTTGGCTCAAGTAAAATATAATTTTATAATTGGAGTTGTTTTATAGAGTTTATTTTTTGTTTAAAATGTATTTAGAGTATTTTAATTACTTTCTGTCTTGCCAATGTCAGTAATTAAATTCCTCTGTCTTACACACTGGATAAAAAATCTTCTTTTCATCTACGGATTGTGCTCAACAGCCCATCTAGTGGTGAAATTTTTCTTATTGAGCCTTGAAATTACACACAAATATTCCATGGCTGTAATTTTAACATATTATTACCAACTGACAAATGTTGTGCCGTAGTACAAAGGCCACTTACTGTTAGAGGTTGGCTTGCTTTTCCACACTTTTGTTCAGAGATATTATTTTGTTTAAATTATTAGAGGTGTGCCTCCCCTGTTGGAATTTTTTGACAGGTTTGGATGATTAAAAAAAGACATTCTCTGAACCAGTAGATTACATTTAGAGGCAGTTTCAAAACACTTTTAGAGTGGGTTGGATGATATGGCACAAATTAATGATTAAAAACTTTTCTCTAAGCAGAGGAATAAGGCAAAGTATAATTTACATGTCAATGGTAAATCTGCAGAGGGGAAAGTGACTCTCCCGTTTGCTACCGAACACACCCTCTGGGTGAGTAACGTCTGGACCTTTCCAAGTCAACAATGTCATGCATATTGATATTGTCAGAGCATCAGATGTGAAGAGAGACCCTTAATGACTAAACTCATTAATGAAAACATCAACGTTAGGGACTCTTCATCAACATTAGTTCCTGGCCTAAGGCAGCTCCCTGTATCCACCCAAATATTTTGTTATTCTATCCACACTTTCCGTCCCAGCAACAAGGCTTAGTCGGCCAGGTTTGGCATTATGGCCACGTACTGCAGCTGAAAGGGGAGAGCATAAACATCAGCTCCACATGATTGATGAGCAGAATCAGGCAGCTGTTGCTATGTCACCATATCATAGCAGCACATCAGTGGGAGGAGGGAGCTTCCAAGTGGACCAATGACTAAGAAGGAAAACTGCAAGACAAATAAAATTCCAAATGCACTTGTGAAAAAAACAGTACCAGGATATCAGCTCCGCAGAGGACACGAGGACATTACCCTCATAAAGTACATGGTAAAAGGGAGATGCAATGAAAGAGGAACGAAAGCAGCTGAGGAGATTTGGGAGGTGACTGTTTTTGGCTGCTTAGACTTCACACTAATTAGATGGGCCGGAAATGAATTAAACAACTCAGAAACCTGGCATTTGTACAGCTGTTTAGACCACACAGAGAACTGTGCTTCCAGACAGACCTTCAAAACAACATGATATCTAGTTGTTGAAAGGATAATTTCGGTCTATTATAAATTTCTGATTAAAAAAAAGCAAGATGTTTGCAACCTAACAGCCCAAGACTTACATATTTTTAGAGAACTAACACCATACCTAAAACTAACCAGCAATGGGATTGATTGTCTGGGCCTGGGTAATCTTTGGTGCTTCAATTGTTTTAATTTCTAGCAATTATTAATGCAAAACCTGAATTTAGCTCCCTTATATTACAGTAAATCCTGAAGAGGAATGCATGGTCATTTTTAACTCAAGCTTAAGTTTAAGAAAATAGCAAGTCTTATGAATGCCTAAAAAAACCTCAAGATTCTGAAGTTGCAATTTCAACTCTAGCCGTAAATCATCCCATTGTCTTTTTAATTTGGAATTATTTTGGTAGTACTGTAAGTCTTTGGCATTATCTTTAAAGGGTTTCTGTCCATTAAAGTACCCTTACTGATATCATTCCTCACCAAGAGAACTATATCAGGGAAAGGTGTTTTCAATTGGTGAAGACTTTTATGTGGTCACATTGAACAACACAAGATCACCTATTGCACGTAAAATAATAAACAACTTTTCCCATTTAAATCAAAATGCTGTTGGTATGAAATTGTACTTCACCAACATAGGCAAAAATATCCATTATAAATAGCAAATGTTTTTCCTATTCTTTTTGTTGTTGCTTGTTGCCTTGAGCCAAATGTTGACCAAGGATGGTAAAAAAAAATGGTTATCCATAGATATTCATGTGAATGAATAAGTGGGTGTTTGCAGAGTGTTCACATTTTTGGAAAATTAACAGGAGTGGACTTAATTGCCATACTGCTTGCATTTCAATTGCAGAACCTCTGTTAGAGGTGATTATGAACTCAAATTTAGACAAATTTAACAAATCATCAAGTCACTTCAAGGCTCAATCTTCTAGAATACCATACCGTATAAAGATCACTTCACTGAGGGAAAGTACATGTTTTCAAACTTTCAAAAGAAATGTAAAAATGTGGTTGCTAGACCCTCAAACATGTGATCATGAGTAATCAGGGTGCACTATAGTGATAAACACATAAACAGGCCATGTGCCCTATCTATTATTATAATCATTTTCAGTGCAATATATCAAAAGTGCAGTACCAATGGTATCAGTTCAATAGTAATGCAATCAGCACAATATCAGTGAGAGTAGTGAAATAAATAAATACGTTTTTTTGTTTCTTTTGTGACAATAAGCCACGGACTTTATAGTCTGTGACTTATTGTTTTTCTGTACTAAGTATGATATACTTTATGGTTTCTGTGTTTAGTGTGTGTTCTGAATATCTTATTTATCTGTAACATCAACCTGCCAGCAGGACTGCATATGGAAATTAGCCTAAGGCTATATTCTGATATATTTCCATTGTATATTATTAATTAATATGCATAGTCATTTATTTTTTCTAAAAAAGAAACAAATAAATTATTAGCACATCTATTTGTTATCCAGGATGCTTGCACTGTCAGGTTGGAGATGTCTGAACAACGCATTCAATTGGACAATTATAATAAAAATCAGTAGCAGATGCTGTACAGGTCTGTTCATGAACCTTCAAGGGATTTGGGTTTATGAATTCCCATCTGGTGCTTTAAGGGCTATAATTAATTTTAGTTCAAATAACAGTGTTTATAGTATTTTTTTTTATCTAAACAATAAAAGTAGTTGAACAAACAATTCTTTTTTAATAACAGCATTAGCTATAATAATAAAACATACCCCACAGTATAGATTTTGCTTTAAAATTGCAGTCGAAGTAAGTTTGAAAATTACCAGAGCTGAGTGGGAAAACTTTGTTTAAGATTTTTGATTTTAATCATTTTTAGGATGACTTCTTTTACTGGATTGAGAAAGCTGTTTAGTTTTTCGATTATGTTTTTTTTTTTTTTTAACTAGCGCCTTTCTTTCTAACCTGTGAGCAGTACAAACGCTTTAACTGAACCCTTTTACATGTTAATTTAATGTCTTCTAATGCAAGCTTCCCTTAGCTTAAGGGCACTGAAGAAAAACACCCCTGCTCTGGTGAAACAGTTAAAAATAAATTAATAAAAAACACTCTGTAATTTAGTTAAACACATGATTTTTCTTTGTCAGTTATATTTTGTGATCAAATCTGAGGTTTTTGAAATAGAAATTGATTTTAGAACCAGTTTTCATTGGGGCATTCATTATTTTATGGAAGATCTTGTATCGTGTAAAAATATAAAAAAATTCTGTATCTTGATAAACTTCTTAATATTTTGTGTATGTCTTGTATGATGTATATCTCACTTGGTGAGTAAAGACTAATGCATAAGTCAGTCTATATGACTACAAGTAGGAGCCTTAGTGTTATGTTAATACTGTATATACAGAAAATCTTGATATTTTCTTTGCTGAAATCTGTTTTCCTTCTCTAATTAAAGCACATAAAATAAACATCTGTGGATGAAATATTTTTTTCCCATTTATTATTTTTGCATCCGCTTTTCAAAATGATCTGGTTATCCCTTTTAATATTTTTTAAACATTGTTTTAAATTGATGTGTTGCAGTGGAGTGATGCTGAATTCATGAGGGAAACAGTATTCTGCTTTGTCTGAACTTGAGATGAATGAGCCAGAGGTCAAAAGGAAACACCTTTTCTCCTTTATCCTACGCGTATCTGGCAGCTACATGCATTTCTTGGAAGCCAATATTGACCCCCTTTGCTCATTGTAGCTTTGATCAATGATGTGATAGGAAGCAAAGGAAATGAAGGCAGAGGAGGATTCAAACGAATGTGGACTAGATCAGTTATTGTGCAGGAGAAAGGGACTCAGCATAACCACTAAGAATGGAGCATTAGCTCCTTTTGGGTAGATGTCTGATTTTCACCAGATTTTAAAAGAAACAATTTTGGAGAAAATAGCATTTGATTCAATTACTGCATCTGTTTAAAATAAAAGCTAATTACATTTCTTTTGCTTATTCACCTTTGTTCCACATTTGTATTTATATTTTTTTCATTATTCTTTTTCAGCAAGCCAGAAAGAACAACACAATAACCTAAATGACAACAAATGATTTAAAAGCATACCAAATAATATTATATATTAATATAGTCTTCTATACATACGCCTGAAATACATGCACCAAGGTTGATTAAGGGCGTAAGAAAAAGTGACAAGCATATTAGCCGTCTCATCAAAGTATAAGCCCATAAATCTCAAATCGTAAAAAGGTGCAAGGTTCTTTACAGAAATGAGAGTTCATGTTTCCTGGTATTGTATTCAATAATGACAGCAGGTTAAAGCTGGAGATGTATAGACAAATTATGACAATTAATTAATGGGACCGTTTTTTATCGCTCGCTAGAATTTCTGATCCTCATTTATTTTCCTCAGATATAGATCATGCTATAAAGTAGAGGTGGGTGGATCAATCCTAGTATCAATAATATTGATACCAATGCTGGTACTAATATTAAGCAATACTTGCGTATAAAGATCAATACTTTTTCCTCCCTTGCACACACTTACCATGGCATATTCACCAAAGTCTCTCAGTCTGTCTCCTATTACTTTGCTGCTCTGTCTCCCCTCTTGTCACTGTCTTGCACTGTTATTTTATCTTTTTCCTTTTCTCTGTTCTTATCACATTATCACTCCCTTTTAACATTTTGCCTCATCACTCTTTACTTTCTTCTCTCTTTTTTCCTTTTTGGTTCAGTTTCTGTGTCCATTTCACTTGAAATATTCCCTAAAGAGTGTCCAATAAAAGTTTTCCTCCATACACATTTAAATATCAAGTGGAGCATGATAGCTAAAGGACTAATACTCCACTTGTGAAAGTTAATGTGTTGGGCTTTTCTTTGGCACTAAGAAGACAATTACTGCAAGACAGGAAATGTTAAAAAAAATAAGAAAAAGGGATTTCTGGTTGAGTGGGAGATGGTGTAGGTACTGTTTTTGGTGAGTTTCTGCACAGCTGCTTGTTTTTTCTTATGTAAATACGCACCTTTCCTATGAAATATACTGTATATTTCTCTATGATATAATCACTTTAAATTTGCTACATTTGGATTTTGTTCAGAGAAAGATACCATCTAAGTAAAGAAAATACTATACACACCCATCTGTAGCCAACAGGAAGCAGTGACTCATCATTCTGAAGTGATGTCCCTCCAGAATCCAGGTGTGCCTGGAGCCACTACTCCAGCTGCAGTAATACTGTAGGTGTAAGTGCATTGAAAAATGAACTCCTTTAACCCCTTTGAATGGATTGTTCTGCCGTAATTTAAATGGAGCTTCAGATTGACCATTGCACTGATGGCACTACATCAGTTCAGTCTGATCTGGTAAGTCTGAAGACAGACCATCTTTCCTGTATATCCACTGTGCACACTAGCATAGTTTGATTTGGGTTATGGGGGTGTGTGTGTCAAACACACTCTTCCTACTAATGCTATTGTGTCTATGTAAACCCAAACTTCCCCATGGCCTGGATTCCTCACTGACAACTTCTTTCCAGAGTTCAAGGAAACAGTTTGCCCTCTGTGCTGTCTGGAAATTTCACCCACAACTGGTGGATTCTTCTCCTCCTTCACCGCTGTTGTGATACAACATTGCTGAAGAATCAGCCTGATCAAAGCCCTGAGTCACCCCCCTGAGCTAGTGACCATAGCTCTTACTTTTCCTGCCGTAAAAAGCCACAGACTGCAGTTTATCATCGTTACAACCCACTGAGTTTGGATGAGAAGACGGAGTCTCCGCCTGCTTGCTGCTCTGCAGAATTTTCCTTTGAGGACCCAGCGTCACAGTGTCTTTACGATCAAATCACCATAAAGACATGAGGTGCTAAGCTTGGGCGAGCTAGTTAAGTCAGGTTTTGCAAAGCACTGATTTGAACTTTGGGACTCTTTATGCTGATGATTAAACTGAAAGTGTTTATAAAGAGTAATGTGTGTATAACTTATGCGTAACTTATCAAGAACATATCTCCAACTCATATCAACGTATTTGACGTGTTCCAGACAACAGCTGAATGTGCTTTTAACTAACAACTACTGTATATTGGCAGCGCTTTGATATAAAAGAGAGTTCAAAGGAGGAAACCATCAGTACTCCTCCAGACATCATTGCGAGCAGATGTTCCAGAAGAGATGGAGGATCCGGCAAGGCTGAGATGGGAATACATGCTGCTGTCCTCCAACATCAGCATGATCTCATCATTTTCACTCTGTTCCAGTTGTAGGCTGAGCGAGCAGGGGAGTGTGATGCCCCCCCTTCAGGACACTGGCTTGTGACATATTATGGGCATTACGTTGCTCTGCATTATGCACAAGTCAGGCTGTCATTGGACAGAAATTCTGGACTTCTGTATACATCCAAAATCAAAAAAATATATAGAAAGTTCAGCATGTGCCAGCGTTTTATAGGATTCTGGGACGTCAGGAATACAGTGGCTAAATCGTCAAGGTGTGACAGGGGCTTGAGAGAGAAGGAGCTCTCCAATTACAGGGATAGTCTAAATTTCTAAATCTTATCATCTCAAACAAACATGAAAAAAAATTGCTTTTCGATAAATAGCATGAAAGTATGGAATGTCCCAATATGTCCAAGCATGATTTAGGAAAAGGCTCAAACAGGTTTTCTTAAGAAAACTTGAGATGGGAGAAGGGTGATGATGATCAATAGGTACCCTTAAGTCACAGTAGATGGGTGTATACATATTCTGCATTCTAAATTTGAAATATGTTTTCTTTAACTAGTTTGTCTGTAATAGATTTTATTCATGCAAATATCCTGTTGTTCTGTGCTGCACACTCCTCACATACCAGAAACAGTGCTGAGAGTCCCCAATAAAAGCTCTCTCAAGAAGCCCAGGCTGCCAAGGATTAATTCATTATTATCTGATGAAAATCATTTCATGACATCCTGTCTAATAAAAAAGATGATGTGATTCGTTAATGTAGGAATCACTCAAAGCCTACACAATGTTTCTTATGCTATACACACAACTCAAACTAGGAAAGCCAAGATTAATATGTTATCACCTGACATTCAAGATATTGATAGTAAAATCTCTGTTAAAACATGGACAAAACCGACTTCCTTCAGATGATGCTAAACAACTTACTATGAGTCTTTTTTTTACATCAATTAACATATAAAGTTTAAGAATATTATGTATCCTAGAACCAGGACCCTCGGCGCAATGTAGTTTGATCTAGCAATGTATCATTTATTTTTTAAAATAATTAATAAAATAGATTAATTTTCAATCTGCTGTTTACCATCAATCAAGGTTATTTAACAAAGGTTCTTTGCCACTTCCACTGACATTGGCACCCATTTCTCTCCTTAAGTAAGAAAATACCACATATGAATTTTCTGTGATGTTCACTTCTGGGAAGAATATGTATGTATTTCTTTTTAGCCAAGGATGGCAGATTTCAAATTGCTTTTAACTAATTGCAAATGTCGGAAATTGAGATCAACAATTAACCCTCAGGTTAGTGCAGATGTCTTTACACATCAGCACTCTGTTTAATCACAACTGTTTGCTCCTTTGGTGTATTAAACAATTACTTAACAGACCTGTTATGATAAACATACATTACAGAAATATGCATTTGTACTTGCTGATCCAAGACACGTTTTTTAACATAAGTCTAACTTTCCATTTATTTCAAGGTTGTCTATCCTTACCTCAATGCTAAAAGAGAGACCTGCAGAGATTAGCAGGGATGAATAATGGATGATAACCTTTCATCGGCTTATGGATGTTAATATAGATGGAAAATATATCCTGTTCTTCTCTTTTTTTATGTTGTACTTAATGGCTGATGGTAATGGTGGTTATTAAATAATGCTGTGGTTTCATATGGCACATCAGTTAACTCTTTTCTTTGTATGATGAAAGCTATTTCGCTGCAGCAAACCATATATTCCCTTGGAGCTTGAACATTCTCTAAATCATATTGACTTATCTACCTGGACCTTAAATGATGCAACTCATCCATGTAAGCATTTAGAAAACACATTATTATTATCCAACTTAGGTCACACAAATACTTCTTGCCTAAGGCCCAAGATTGACCCTGGTAGTATTGTCTTGCTAGGGTAATGCATGTTGGGATTTTCAAACATTTAGCTGCATTATAATGCAGAAAGTTATATTACACCATGGAATGATGAACAAAAGTTTGTATGACTTTTCACAAAAAAACTGTGCAAGGCTTCAGAAAGTGGGATAAGAGAGAATTAAGTATAAGTCCTGGGGTAAATCCACGCACCCCATGGATTTTCTGCAACCAGAGGTTAGATAGCTGACGTCCCAAGTCAAGGTGATACTGCAAGTTATTCTGTGAACCAACTTTGGTCACTAAGAGATTTTGTTGAACTTTACCGGAGGAGCCTGTACATGTTTGAGAGTAAACACTTATGTTCCAGGTAAGTAGATGCATTTTTAACTCCAGATTCATAGATCTACATCTTTACTAGAGTCAGTAATTTATCTCAACCAAACATTAGCCAAATACATTTTACTGAGATAAAATGGGAACAAGTTTTTGTGCTTCATTTAGATTTTATGCAAAAAGTGAATCTTCAGGGATGTGGCGTTAAACTATACAACACAGATGCCTATCGGATTGTTCACAACTGGCATGTAATTTTTCTTCTATGGCCGAGAAAAGTATTTCCTCCCCTGTAGGAGGAAATACCTAAATTCCACACGTGAATTTAGGAACTGAATAGCTGTTAGTTGAAATTTTGGATTTGCAATCCTGTTCTTTAGCAAACATTCAGATTGACTGACCTGTTTGAATATCATTGAGGTTCATGTCAGTATCTTAAAGTAAAGTCAGAGCTCTGGGCAGGGGCAGAGTTACCATTAGCCAGGGAGTTGTTTAGGGCCTCAGGTTCCCAAAGGCCCTATACAACTCCTCATATATGTATGGTTAATACAGTTATTACATATTGGTAGACATTAAGTATATTTCTGATTAAAATAATTTAGCTGAAATAAGATCAGAATGCTTATTGCATAAAGTGTATGAATAACTAGTGAGTATCAAAACTGTTTAAAGGGTAGATTTTCTCCCCCTATAGTGTTATAGTGTTTTTTTGATATCTCAAACTGTAACCTGTCAAGGCTAAAGTGTGAAATATGTTTTTTTTTACCCTCTCTTCCCCAATGTGGCTATCTTTCCACAGAGACAATGGCAGCGCTAGGTAACCGCATGGACCTGGGCAGCCAGGTAACTGGTGGGAACCTCAGTTAATCCCTCGCCCCCACCCCTCTCAGACCCCCCACCCTAAAGTATGGGATGTATTGTGACGAACGGTTGTACTGAAACTGTAATTTTCCTCTGGGATTATTAAAGTATGTCTGATTCTGATTCTGATTAAGTATTTCTTAATCCAAATTAAGAAATACTTTTGAAAAGTAATGGATCATTTTAAAGGCAGCTTTGAATTTTTTTGTTTTTATGCTACACAGGATGAAAAATAGATAATTTAGCCATTTTTAGGGGGTCTGTTTTGTGTTACATACTGTATCTAGTATGGATAGAAGCCACTAGAAGCTAGGGGGAAAGGAGACTGGCACAAAGGGACATCAGAGAGTAACACAAAAATACAACACTGCTAGTAAACTATAATGACACAAAATGGGAAAGAAAAACCAATCACCAAGAAAACACAAAATCACAGGCTATCACATGTTTTGTTTTTTCTGTGCTGAGATTATTTTACACCAAAATAACTATTGTGAAGTTTTTGCATCCTTTTCAACAGGGCACCGTTTTTTGCTAAAGTTTTTTGTCTTATGAGGGTCTGAGGGTCTTTGAGATCAATTTGTTATGTTTTCTCTGTCCGCCAGCAGCTTGCTGGTCTCCTTTAGGTGTCTGTTCCCAAGGACCAGGTTTTCTTTCTTACTGTCTCCTCTTTGAGTGATGTTTATGGCTTCTTCTGCTGTTTGAAAGCGTGTATAAAAGTTAGCACATCCCTGTTAGTTTAGAACAGTGCAGACCAGGTGCATGTGTTGCTGTTTTTATTCTTATTTAATGACTAGGGCTATGATTGTCTTCTCCATTCTCCTTAGTAAACCAAATTCACTCTGGTTCAGTATTTCATTTTTTAATTTACAACTGGTATTGCAGAGGTGGGATTCCTTGACTAATTTCCTCCGAGGACATCCTGCATCACCAGAGTTTGGCTGCCAGGATAAAAGTTTGCCAGGCTCTAACATCCTGCCTGAGACAGATTTTCTGCTACTGGCACCCCAGGAATATCTGTATGGGGGTTTGTAATTTACTATAATTACAAATGAAATACAAATGAAACAGCACTTTTTTTCTGAGTATGATTATCCTCTTTTGCTACACTTTAAAGTAATTGCGTTTAAAACATCTGAAAATTCAAATTAAAAATAAAAGTTAGTGTAGAACAGGACAGACCATACACAGGTAATGTTGTTCTGTTCTAAGTCAGAATAATTTTAGAATTCTCATTTCTCCTGTTCCCATTGTGAATCATGCTTTCTGCATTCTTGGGCCTCTTATTATGCTTCCCCCTGAACTCTGTGTGGACTAAACTCAGAGTCAAGTTAGCTCATTGATGCCTACATAGACTAGGTTAAGCCTAGTATCTGAAATTGGGCCCATTAAGGAATGAAAAAAAAAAAAAAAAAAATAAATAAATAAATAAATAAAT
>NW_015150512.1:43269-55357 GCF_000732505.1 Cyprinodon variegatus
ATATATATATATATATATATATATATATATATATATATCTGTATGGGGGTTTGTAATTGACTAACCTTCCAACCACAACAGTGTTAGAACTGCTAGAATATAGGCTAACAGAGCACATTAAATATACAATAATATATAAGACACAGACGTAATTTGAGGGGGACATGGGGGACATGTCCCTTTTGGTCCTCTGCATTTCTTACTTTCCAAAAACAATGTTACGCTACAGTACACAGACAGTCGTCGAGCACTAGGAGCAAGCAGGGAACCGCAGCTCAAGCAGAAGCCCGCTTCCCTGAGTTTAGGCCACAAACTCCCGATGGGCCCTCGCCTTTCTTGTGTGGTTGGCTATCACCAGTGCCACTCCTGAGAAGCTCACTTTACAAACATTTGATGCGCCACTGAATTAAGTCTGTTAAAGGTCTTATAGAAAAACGTGGCTCTGCAAATCCAACAGATGGTGAGGGAATCTGCCACTGTAAATTGTTTTTCTTTTTTTTTTTTCTTATTGGGTCATGTACTGTAATATAGAAGGAATGTAATATCAGATGTATTAATTTACACAAATCTTTGAAATATAATATAATATAAAAAATACTTGCATCCCCCCACTTCTGAAATAAAAATGTTGTCTATGAAATAAGATAAATCTGAAATCTTGATAGAGGCCAAAGGCAGGTTCTGACTGAAAGTCTTTGTGTTGCTCTGCAGCAGTTCAGCTCAGCAGTGATGTGAGAGAACACAAGGCTGTGATTAATAGTGGTAGTAATGGTTTAGTCAGTGCACCATATGAGCCTGGCTAACAGCTTGGCTGAGTGTGGAGATTGAAGTCGACAGTGGTGTCACCTCTGCGACCTCTGCCATAATGCTTCTACCTCTCTTTTTAACATTCTATTTCTAAAATCACATTTTGTCGCTTATATTACCGCTTAAAATCCTTTACTTTTTAACTCCTTTTATTTCTTTAAGAATTAGAATAATTCACCCAGGAGAATTTATAAGAAATTAATTACAAAGGCAGAATTGAAAGGAGATGAATAAACAAATGTAAAAAGGGGAGGACTTTGTAGTGTTTGAAGAAAAAAATTAAAAATATTCTTTAGAAAAGGTCTAATTCATTAGACTCTTGATGGAAGACCTGAGACAATGGGCCTGATCTTTAAATATTCCAGGTTTTACCTGCAATTTTTATAGTACGGACGGTAAGATGGTTTGGTTGGGGTAATCTGTGAAGATTGCAAATGTTAAAAAGTGCAAATGCCCATTCACAGGACCAGATCTACAGGGAGTTTGATATTGGCTGTTAAAGACAGGTTAGGTATAAAGTCATGGAGAAGGACGTAATGATTATCATACGAGAAATAATAGTCATTACACTAAATAATATTTATAGTCCAGCTTGTAGCCAAAATACTATGAACAAAAAATAAAATAAAATAGATAAAGTAATGGTCCCTCCCCATGTATCTTCTTAGACTCTTTGGTTATTCTGTTTTTTAATGAAATGGCACGATATTTAGGTTCAGTCAGTAATGACCATCAATTTGCCAGGTTTGGTCATTAGAATATGATCACACACAAAAGATTGTCACAGTAGCGTGGAGGTTTGACAGGAGGACCCGAATGGAGACTAAAGCTGAAGAAGGTTACTTGAAGATTTATTTTCCAAAATAGTTCAACAGAAGCAAAAATCCAAAAACTTAAATCCACAAAAACTGAGAAGCAGGAATACTCACAACAAGGGCAAAGAAATAATGACAACCCAGCAACAAAGAGAGAAACAAAGACCAGGCTAATCAGCAGATTGGAAGCAGGTGTGAACAGAGGAATCTAGAAAGGAGCTAGGGAGGAGGAGAAGGAGACTGACACAAGAGGACAACAGAAGGCAAACAAGAAATACCTAAGAACTCAAATAAAATCACAAATAACTATAATGACACAAAATGGAAATACAACCAATGAAAATTCAAAGATAAAACTGAAACAGAACCAAAACCAGGACAAAGATGGTTTGCACCCGCTGTCTGCTAAATGAAAAACGCTAATAAATGTACTCTTAATTAAGGATCTTCTCTGTACGTACAAATATATTTTTATAGATTTTATGACACACAAACCATCTAAAGACCAGGCACAGTGCGTAGTATTTTAGGGAGAGTTTTCCTTATGCTCATGCAAAGACAAGTGCAAAGGACCAGGGAAAGTCTAGAATCAATACCCTGAAGCTGAGAAAAAAATATTTAAAAAACATAACCAAATATATGTTGAATGCATGTATAATTCTTTTATAATTCTGGATTTCTATGAATGTAATCATCTTTTATTTTTCATTTGCCGTTCTGTCTTCAATATCTCCTTTAAAAAAAGCTATTTGCCTATTTAAACTCTGTTTTGATCTGAAGTTTGTTGCTCTGCATATAATATTTAAATACCTTTCTTTCGTCTTGTAAACTCAAATTATTTCCTCCTGTGTTCAATAGTTTTCTTTTCTCTACACCTTGGTATGCACATGACTAATGTTTTGTTATGATCGCAGCCCCGGTAGCTGATCTGATTATTCACTTTGTTCACCTGCCGTTAGCTATCGGGGCCAGATCTTTATTTGTGTATTCTTAGTTCATTTGTGTTATGTTTTCATGTCATTTATGTTCAATGAGTTTTAGTCCAGTGGATTGTGAGGGTTTACTGTTTGTCTCCTGTCTTCTGATCATGTCCTGGCTCTTCTTCGCTGAGCTCTCAGGGGTTTACAGTTCAGAATATATCCTGGCACCATGTCTTGTCTCTATTCCTCTCTACCACCTGTCTTCATCTGAGTGTGTCTGTCTAAGCTCGCTGCTAGAACTTGGAATCTGCCTTCATGCTCTGAGGATTCCTGGAACCCTGGATGTGCCTGCTCCTGTTCGGATCGGAACCCCTGGTCGGGCTGCGGACTGCTGGATCTGGGAACTGTCCTATTCTAAACTGTTTCTCAGACCTGGATCGGTCTCCTGCCTGCTCACTGGGGTTGCTGTATCAAGGAAACTTTGGACGGTTCTGACCTGCAGCTTTCTTGGCAGTTCATCAGCTGGATTCTGCCTTCCATGGAGAGGATGGACTGAACTGTTAAACCAGAGTGTCAGTGATTGCAGCTGCTGCAGTCCGCTTATCCTCAGCAGCCCCCGTCCTGTTCTGTTTTCTTATTTTTCTGTCATTAAATGTTTTGAAACTTCCCACTGTCTGACTTGCCTTGAATACTGGGTCCATCTGTCCCGGGTTATGAAATTTATTTGCTGTGTATTTATTTCTTTTTTTCACACAGACATTCTCCTCTTTGATTGCATTCACTTATAGCTCTCAGTTCAGACTATTTTATTTTCCATCTGTTTTCCTTCCATTTATTGTCAGTGAGCCGATTTGGTGCCCTCAGGTTCTCCACGTGGACTTTCTCCACTTTTCTCTGCTTTATTCTCTTTTACCCTTCAAGGACACCTGCCTCTTCTCTTCTGTGTAGTTTTTACATTTGCATTTCATTTATAATCATTTGTTTACTGCGCATGTTGTTGTTTCTGTGCTGAATAAATAAGCAGCTGAATCTCCATTATGGCTCCTGCTGCTAGTAGAAGTGCAGTGGTGCAGCTTCACTGACTCTACTTATATTGTCTGATTACTTTCAAGAGCAATATTACATAAAGCATGTGATTGATTCATGCAGTCGCTTGAAATGACCTGTGAAATAGAAACCACTTGACCATGGTTTAGTTTAAATGTTTAAGCTGCAGAATAAAATCGGCAGCTCAAGTGCAGATCTGCTAACATAATGGCTTCAGTTAGAAGCTTACATTTATACTCATACAATTGCATGACTGAAATCCATCTATGTTCAAGCATATTGCAAATCGTGCTGACATAGCAAGCATTATTATTTTTTTTATTTCACACTAATCTTGATGGTGCCGGAGACTTTGGATGCTGCTTGAGCAATATGGCTGAAATGCAGACCAAGCATGCGGCTTCAGCCTAAATTTAAGTTAAGATCAATTTATATACTGTGACTTTTACATCATTACTTTAGTATCCAGGCGCCAATATGTAAAATTGCCATGACAGAGTCACAATTCTTTCCAAAGAACTCCTGTTTAGTAACCCAGAAGTTACTGTTTCTTGTGCTCACTGGCAACCATAGGAAACAGAATAATCAAATATTTTTTTCTTGCCAATACACACAGTAAGTAGAAAGGTAAAGGAAATCCAAACATCACCAAAGCTCACTGTTAGAGTGGAGCAAAAAACTGATTTCTGAAAAAGCCTTATAACTACCCCTTACTTTATATTGTAGCTGATTGTCAGTAGATAGCCTTTTTTATTCCACTATGGAAAACATAAGCATAAAGTGTTTGCTAAACTATAAATGACTTAAAGGAAAGAGCATGCCCAGCAGCATGGCGGAGCATATAAGATAATGTGGGTGTTTTTCTCTTAGACCGGGAGAATGTTCAAGAACATCTAGGTATTAAACCAGAACATTACAGTACCGTATATTTACATATATTCAATTGGTCTGCAAAACATCTCTCTCTTCACATATTTGACCTTAAAACTTTCCTGAGATAACCAAAGAAAAAAAAAAAACGTAATTGAAAGTTAATCTTTTAAATTTAAATAATATGCTATAATAAACTGCAGGTAAATGAATACAATCTCAGCAAAAACACCATCAAAAACTAAATTGTCAAGTGCCTCTTATAATCTATTGTCATTTAAATACTAACATGTATTAAACAAGATACAACAAACAAACAATAAAAACAAATTAAATAAATACCAAAAATTATAAAATCAAGCAATAAAGTCAAGCAAGCTTAGATGTAACAAAGGATATTAGGGCTTCCCATAGTACATTGTATTGTAATGGAATAGGGTCTCAAGTAAACTACTGTGAATATTTAAAGGCAAATCATGACCGTGGGTCATAGTTCAAATAAACTTATTTTAACCCACTAAAGCCAAGTTTTGAGTTCAAATAGCTATTTCTTCTTTAATAATAATTTAAATCTTTGAGACTTGTACTTGTTATTCATTCGGGTTATCTTTGTTGAATATAACATTTTATGTGGCCCAATCCAAGGTGCATGCTTTTATAAAAATGAACATAAACCTTTTAAACTGAAAGGTTTAAAAGGTCTAAACCTTTCAATTTAAACAGGCAGTTTCATAATAGAGGAGCACAAAGGGAGGAAGGATTGAGGTAAAAAAACAGGCAGTTTTTTACATTTTGACAGGCAGTTTCATAATAGAGGAGCCTGATATTTTAAAGATCTGCCTCATGTTGTGCTATATAGAGATACTTTTGAAAGAACACACAAACATTTTAAACAATGAATAAAATTCTCTGAGTAATTATTCAGTAAAATCTTAGCCATATTATTTTTAATAAGCTTTATCATTTAAAATCTTAAACTGACCATATTTTGAAGGGATTTAAACTGACAGGATAACATGTACATTTCACAACTGTCAGTTTGATTTATGGATATACGGAACTCGCCCTTAAAACTACAACAAGGGGAAGACAACAGACAAAAAACAAGGAAAACATTATTTTCTATTTTTAATGTAAGTAAATTTTGGAGCAAATCTGTCTGAAAAGGTGAACTTTCAGGAGGTTTAGAAAGGGATCTTTGGTACAGATGGAAGGTGGGATGAGGTTCTTTATGACTCAGTGCTCTGAAGCCCATTATGGATCAGCTGGCAGATGGAGATAAGTACAGATAAGACGACAAGTGGATATTTCGACATAGAATGTTAGGTTAGGGATGTTTTAAGGAAGTTTAGAAAAGGAATGTTAATGAAAACTTTGAAAGTGATGTGGATTCGTTAAACATTATACGATAGTGGGTGTTATTATAGGAACAATAGGCCTTCTTCAACAACATTTTTGTATTAAATTTCTCTTACTTTATTCCTTTCGTGGGCTCCTAAGAGTGCTCTGCATCAGATTCAACAAATGCTCCTAACTTCAGCAAATGATCATTAAAGATCCTTGTAAATGTGATGCAGTCCACCAGTGCTTAAGTGAGAGTGCATTCATTAGAACTGCAAATCTGAATAATAATAGCCCTTATAATTCCATACCAGTCTATGACTTCTAGCACTTGTCAGACAGTGTTTATTGACAAAAACTGTGGATGAAGAAGAGAGACTTTACCAGTATGGAGGTCTGAGAACAGTGTGAGCTGAGCAGTAAAATTAAAGGACCAGTACAAGCCAAGCAGTGGGAATTAAATCACAAGAGCTGTTAATGCGGTTGTTGCGCTGTTACAGAAGTAGAAATCAAATAAGAAAACTAATAATAATAATACAAAACATCATTTGATACATAAATGGTGGCAAGACATGTCATTCAATAAAACTAAGAGGTGCTACATATGACGTAAATGTTTAATAGGAGTTCACTATCGCCATACAGTCTGCAAAATCTTTTAATAAACAAACTTAACTGTACTGTTCATCTCCAGACTAGGTCTTTCATTCCTTCAATGTACTCTCAGTATCTATCCTACAAAACATAAAAATGTGACCGGTGAAACTTTAATTTGACAAATTTAAACAGAACCAAATCCAAACATTACATATTGAGAATTCGCCTAATATGACTATTTCTTTAAATAAGACATGTGTAGAAGCAAAACTTTTTTTTTTATTTCAAAATTGCCCCATTCGTCTTTTCTTCTTTGCTATTTCAATAAATTTTTGATCGAAAAGAAATAGAATTTCAAACAAATCTGCCAGGAGTTTAAATAGTTCTGTGAAGTAACAGAGACAAGGAGATGCCAAAAAGTTAACTGAATTCATGTCTTACCATTAAAAGGGTATCAAGCGCCATTTCGTTTGCCAGGGCTGGTGCCAGCCTATCGTTAATTACCGTAGATCATATAGTCTTCTGCGCTGAGGAAGTAGGTACTGCTGTGTGCACAACCGTCTCAATTTTGGAACCAATACTCTGCAATAGTAGACTTTTAGATCATCAATCCATTTCTTTAATCATCCACCCCTCCATTCAGTTCCGCTTATACATCAGGTCACCCATCACAGTGGGGCTGGTGCCTATCTTCAGCAGTCTATGCATTAGGGGAGTGTGGCCGAGTGGTTAGGGCATTGTGCTTGGAATCCAGAGCTTCTGAGTTCAAGCCCATCTGACACCCTGGGTCCTTGAACAAGACCCTTAATCCCACACTGCTCACACTGCTACCGAGGCGAAGGACAATGGCAGCCCACTGCTGCCCAAGGGGATAGGTTAAATGCAGAGAGTTCATTTTGTTGCAATATACTATTGAGAGCAACGAAAATGCAAATTATGCCCAGCTACACACCTTATAGAGACTCTTATGGGAATATTTTATGTACCCTGCATAGACCTGATCCTGGCACTGCCATGTCATGGACTTTTCAGCCATAACTAATGCAACAAGTAATTGACTATCCCTGAGTGATAAGACTATTTACCTCCCACAATAATCTCAGAATGGCTGACATCTAGTAACTAGGAGAATAACTATATCCCGGAAAAAAAAACTCTTTTGAATTCTATTTATTGGTTGTCATTATGTCTGCTGAGGTGAGATTTTAACCACAGAAACAACCAATGAGTCAGTCATTTGTGATAACCAAAAGAAATTGCATATTTCAGTTGGAATAAAATCCTTATGGTAAGTAATTGAAAAAAAAAACTCCTGCCTCAAAAGCTCTTGAATAAGATTTATTCAACATGTTTCACAAAGACTAGTGCCTCTTTGTGTCTAATGTACAATATACACCTTGGAACTGTTTCTGTTTGTCACAAAAAAGATACATGCAAGTAGAGGTTCATTAGATTTTAGATGGAGGTAGAAACCCTCGAAGTTGTAGTAAGGTTTGGCTCTTTTCTCAGAAAAAGGAAAAATACAGCATGTATTTAAGATAAGTCTAGCGTGATACTGATAAGTTTTACATTGACAGAATTTGTATTGATAGGCTATACCAGAGGTCTTCACAATGGGTGATTCATTTTCCCCTTACCCCTCCTTGGAAGGTTCTACTTAATGCTATACAAACAGTAAATAATCAATTAGTCAATCAATCAATCTCTTTATTTAGACACAAGAAAGAAAAGAAGAAAAAAAAAAAAAAAAAAAAAAAAAAAATATATATATATATATATATATATATATATATAAATAATCAATCACTGGCATATAAACTAAAGCGCCAATGATTCCACAAACTGAAGAAGAATCTCACTGAGCTTTGAACAGGATTGGTCAGAGTCTGAATGATGCTGTTTGCAGAGTCTGTTAATCTACACATACATCTGTGCATAATGTTTCGAAGCACAGCAGCGCAGATTGGTACATTGACATTCACAAACATCTGACTGGCACTACACCATCGGGGCACCCTAAGCAGCATCCTCATGCCATCATTATAAGCGACCTGAAGTTTATTCATACTGCTTTTCCTGTAATGCCGCCACAGGTGGGCTGTATACATTGGGGTACAGTATGCTTTAAAAAGTGCAATTTTGACAGATGCTGAGCACATGGAGAACCTCCGAAGAAGAATATTAGCTTGTACATATTGAGTACAACGCTGCCTGTAAATGTCTTTATCATCAGACAGGTCAGCGGTGATGTAATGTCCCAAATATTTGACCTCATCAGTGACCTGGAGGATGCTGCCAGACAGAGTGAAATCAGGAAAAGATAATTTAGTGTCTTCTTTGCTCTTAATAAACATGATGCTCCTCCTCTTTGCAGCATAGTAAATAACATCATGTAACAAACAATAAGAACAAAAAAAAAACAACAGCTGCAGAACACCACCACAAGAACGAAAGAACACAACAAAATCAGCATACATCAGATGGTTGATGGTTCGATTACCAACCCGACAGCCAATCCTACATTGATTCAGCAGGTTAGATAAATCATCCATATACAGGTTATAAAATATAAATAAGAAAATAAACATTTCATCTTTCAGTTCTGAACTCTAACTGTTAGTTAACCTTAATGAACCTAGTTGTTAATCCAAAAATAAAGCTTATTGATGAAGTGAAAATAAAAGTGATTGCAATAAGTGAGTGCTGTATAAGTACAGAAATTTTAAAGTATTTTAGTGTACGGCTGATGATTGTTTAATGATATTATATTGTATAGAGATTAAACTTTATAAAACATTACTTTTTCATCAATTTAAATGCCCATAAAAATGATTTAATGGAAGGATTTTTGCAGAGAATAAAGAAAATGCCAGCGCAATGAAAATGGAGCTGCAAAAAAGCAGATGCTTTTTTATTGTTCATGAAAACCTTTATTATTGCGTTTTTATTATAGTTTACAGTTAGATATAATTTTTCAAGCTCTTAATGTCAGTCGACCTCTGACAACATTCAAAAAAGAAAAACCTTTTTTGTTTGTTTCACTGATGTTCGACATCTTGGAGGGCTTTGGGTTGAAGAAAGACCTGCACAAAGATGGCTCGATGAGTCCAAGCTCACTGACAGCTTTTTATTAATGATACAGTAACACAGGTTTGATTAAATCTACCTGCATTTATTCCACACCCTGGGTTTGCTTACATAGCCTAAAACAAAATTAAATGCGGTCATCTGTATCCAGAATCTCCATACTTTCTTAATACAATAATTATTTTTTGTCTACACCCCTTCTGTCCTTGACTGAGGTAGTTTTTTATGGACCAGAAGTAAAAATGGTTGCACAGGATGGATACTGAAGAAACATGTGAGATAATCAATATAATATAATCAAATGAGAATTGGTAAAAGCTTAAATAATTGAAGCATGGTTTCTGTAATTTGTAGTAAGTAGCAGTCATTGATTTTTAAAGTATTTCTTTAAGATTTTTAAAAATAAAACTACAAGAATAATCATTAACAAAAAACTTATAATTTTGATTTCCAGCTATGTGATTTTACTTTGTCAGTGCTGTTTCAAAGCAAATGCACATTTAGGTTAATAAATTAGTTTAATAAATGTCACATTTTGTTATATACAGTACATTGATTCTGAAAAAGTGGAAAATACTTGCTTCATAAATGTTTTGTTGCAATCAAAATGCATCAGTTTGATTCTATAGGTCAAATAGTTGAGTAGAAGCATTTGGCACAATTTTGGTACATTTGGAGAGATTTGGAGACGCTGGTGACATCAAAAGTTCAAAGCCCCACAGCTCTGGAACTGTTGTAGTTAGAAGTCTGAAACGTTCTGCATTTGTGGTTGAAATGATGTAGAGCAAATGTAATACCATAAGACATCCCTATTCTCAAGCATGTTTTTATTACTGCTGTTCAAAAAATACCTATTATTTTCAAGAATAAAATAAACAACTTTGAGTATTTTTTTAACTGATGTAGCTTGGGCTGTATCTTACTTACCCAATTCTCATTTATATATTCAGAAACTAGAAAGTTTTAGATTTTAAATAATGTGTAACACATGTAATTTGGCTTACAGATCCTAAATTATTTGGTTTTTCATTTGGATGTGCAAAATAGGCAAGGGTTACTTCAAAATGAGGGGGATGTTTGAAAAAGTTTATTTCCCATCTTTACTAAACAGCCAAACTTTCCTGCAAAAGACAATTAACTCTTGCTCTTTAGAGTATTTAAACTTCAATTCAATTCCATTTGATTCAGTTCAATTCAGTTAAATTGAAATATATTTTATAAATCCAAAAGATATTTTAAAATTTTCACAATTAAATTCATGGCACCTTCCTGTCATTTGTGAAATCCCATTGTTGCAGTCTTTCTGGTTTATGTGTTTTCTCCTTGTATCCTCAGTTACTCTATTAATAAATCCTGTATTGCACTCTCCATTAAGTATCTGCTGATATCCTTTTGCCACTTACACTGTTAAAAAAAAGAACACTTAATGGAAAAAAGTTAGGATCAAATAAATAAAAGTTGAAACTTAAAATACAACTTAATTCAATTCAAAAATATATTAAAAAAGTGAGCGCAATAATGGCTTAAAATCAGATCAATACATTAGGACTTTCAAAGCCCCGCAGAAACCTTTAAAAACAGCTGAAAGTGCTGAGAGGACTGTCAGAGAAAGTTCCATTCCTCTTTCTGTCAACCTCTACACAACATTAGGACAAAAGGTAGAGGCAGGCAATGGAAATTCAAATGCAGTCTATCTTCTTCTTTTTATTAATTTATGTATTGAAATAAGAGAGAAGAAAACACAATGGCAAAGATCAGTCTAGAAACAGGAATATATTTGTTGGAAAGACCGACTATGTGTCACCGGAATGGAGCAATATGCCCCCTGTGCAAATAACTAGCAATGAACAAACTACCATAAAAAAGGGAACATGATCAGCACGATTTCTCATAATGTGCAATATTCCTATATCAGATGGACATCCAACTCTGCAAGTGAAATGGCAGTAGGTGATAGACACAAAAAAAAAATCTATAAAATAAATGTTGTTTGGCCAACAAAGTTATCAAACTGTATTGCATTATTTGTTTGTAACCATGAGGGAAATATACTTGTATTACAACCATATAGAGCCAGTACATACAAAACAATCCAGATTCTTGAGGCGTCCATCAATAATGGTGAAATTTTTTACCAGGGACCATCAGAACAAAACTGTCCCTTAATATTTTGAGAAAAAAACTATTGAAGAAAGACCGTCTAGACCTTTACTTCCCCAACCCTAACTCTCTGCTTTACGTCTCCATTTTTTAAAAATATATATATATATATATATATATATATATATATATATATACAGTATATATATATATATATGTCATGATCGGTTCTCTAATGGAGACCCAAAGATGCAGAACACCACTGACGGACACAGGATGAAAAGTTTAACAAGTTTATTTGCACAATCACACTGAATATGCAGAAGGCTGGTTCGAGCCTGGATTCAGGTTTCACCGGAGTCTGCGTGAGAGACAGCAACGTTAAGGACTGTTGACGGAGTTTGGTTTCCAATGGTGCACAGATAGTACCTTGAGGGTTCTTGAGGTTCTCTTTGGGAGAGTCACTGTTCGTTCTGGAGAAGGATTTAGTAGCAGAGTCCGTTA
>NW_015150512.1:55730-58735 GCF_000732505.1 Cyprinodon variegatus
ATATATATATATATATATATATATATATATATATATATATATATATATATATATATATATATATATATATATATATACATATATATATAATAAATGGCATAAGAATGAGAGTTTTACTGCAGTAAAAAAAAAGGGGGTGCTGTTGCTCTTTTTGCTCATAGCTTCTCAGTCTTCTCCAATTATACTAGAATTCATCACTGTTACAGTATGTGGTAGTCTGTAGAGAAATAAAGTACATGTCAAACTCTAATGATGGTCGGCATCAACATCAAGGTAATAGCCAACAGAACTACGAGAGGTTTTAGGTACAAGGGAGGGAGAGAAAATGTGGAGAAATAACATTGTGATTTTAGTCTCAAAACACAGTTCCAGAAAGAATAACTAAACTTCTTAATAACCTTGACAGGGAGAATGATGATAAAAGAATTTCCTATTTTTGTTTTTTTATTTTGCCTCACTTACACCTACAATCTACATAAAAATATCATGGTAGTTTTTTTTTTTTTTTTTAAAGAATCAAACATTGATTAAAATTAAGTCAATACTCCTAACAGAATTATACACTAAGGAGTCACACAGAGGTATAATTTATCTGGAAACATTTTTATGCATGGTACAGTATCAGTTCTTATAAACAAAGGTCTACCTTTCTCACTGTCTGTTTGCACTGATGCTCTAAATACATTCATGTATTCCTTCCCCTCCTGTGTAATTCAGAGAGGTATAAGCATTAAATATATTCCATAGATAACGATAGAAGAGAAGCTCTGTATCTCTTCTTTCAGGGCTGGAACAGAGGCAGACTGTTAACAAAACAAAGCAATTTGCAAGCACAAAGGCAGGGCAATCTATCATCGGCCCATGAGAGTTGGGCAGAAAAGAAGGCAGAGTCTGGGCCTGAAATGAGCAGAAAGCTGCTTTTTGTTGCTGAGGCTCTCGGTCCAATCTGATGCTGGAGGCAAGTATGACAAATTTGAGAGCAGATTTAAACACTTCTGTTCTCTATGAATAGTTTTCTATGCAGCAGCTTTATGTTTGCCAGGAATTGAGATATAGACAGATTTTGGAAGAAAAACTAACAGCTAAAGTTAAAAGATAGATGTTGGTAAAATAACCAAACTAGAATCATTTAAGAAATCATAGAACCCTTCCAGATCACATTCAGACAGTATTTAGAGGCATTTGATCATGTTTCTACTTTTATATTTATCTGCAATTTTTTTATAGCTGCCAATACCATCAAATGCCAATATCACAGCAGTAACTCTGCAATGTGCTCTGAGTTTTTTTTTTAAGACACCCTCAATCTCATTGGATTGACAATGTTAGTTCATGGCACTGTTATCTATTACATGTCTTAATTTGCTCTAGAAATCCTAATTTCAGCACCAATGTCAACAGCATGTAAAGGGATCACTTATCAAGATTCTGGCTCTTATAGATAGTCAGTGTCTTGTCTAGAGAACAGTCACAATGATGTCAGTCAAAGAGGTATTATCATGGGTTAGTCAAGCTAATGGCCACTCAAAGCAAAATAAATAAATTAAGAGTAGCATATAAAACTATAAAGCCAAACCATTTCTTCAAATTCAACAGTGTTTATTTTGGACAGTTAAAATTTTATTTTGAACAAATCATTGACCTATTATCTAGCTCAAAGACATAGATTTCCAGAACTACACAAAAAAAAAACCCCAAACATAAACGCAACACTTTTGGTTTTGATCCCATTTTTATGAGATGAACTTTTCAACATATACAACATTACATACACCATTTCATTTAATAATTTTTCACAAAACTAGTCTAAATCTGTGATAGTGAGAACTTCTCCTTTGTTGAGATAATCCATCTCACCTTACAGGTGTGCCATATCAAGATGCTGATTAGATACCATGATTGGTGTACAGGTGTGCTTTAGACTGCTCACATAAAAGGCCACTCTAAAAGGTGCAGTTTTATCATATAGAACAATGCTGCAGATGTCGCAAGATTTGAGGTAGTGTGCAATAGTTATGCTGACAGCAGGAATGTCAACCAGAGCTGTTACTTGTGTATTGAATGTTCTTTTCTGTACCATAAGCCATCTCCAGAGGCGTTTAAGAGAATTTGGCAGTAAATCCAGCCAGCCTCACAACCGCAAACCACATGCAACCACACCAGCCCAGAACCAAATCCAGCATGTTCACTTCTCAGATCATCTGAACGATCATCTCAGAGAGCTACTGAAACATTCGGTTTCATAACCAAAGAATTTCTGCACACACTGTCAGAAACCATCTCAGGGATGCTCATCTGCATGCTTGTCACCCACATCGGGGTCGTCACTTTACTCCAGTTGGTCATCTTAACCGACCTGAGTAGACAAATGCTCACATTTGCTGGCATCTTGCATGTTGGGGAGGTGTCCTCTTCACAGATGAAAACCGGTGTACACTGTTCTGGGCAGATGGCAGATAATGTGAGTTATAACGTGTGGGTCAGCAGTTTTCTGATGTCAATGTTGTGAATCAGGTGGCCCATGGTGGTGGTGGGGTTATGGTATGGGCAGATGTCTGTTATGGACAAAGAACACAGGTGCATTATATTGATGGAATTTTGAATGATTGATAACATGATGAGATCCTGAGGCCCATTCTTGTGCAATACATCCAAGATCATCACCTCATGTTGCAGCAGGATAATGCATGGCCCCATGTTGCAAAGATCTGGACACAATTCTTGGAAGCTGGAAATGTCCCAGTTCTTGCATGGCCGGCATACTTACTGGACATGTCGCCCATTCAGCATGTTTGGGATGCTCTGTATCGGAGTATAGAACAGCATGTACAGGTTCCTGACAATATCCAGCAACTTCACACAGCCATGGAAGAGGAGTTGACCAACATTCCACAGAACACAATTGACAACCTGATCAACTCTATGCTCGTACTCATACTCGTACTCGTCGTCTCCCGCTTTATCCGGAACCGGGTCGCGGGGGCAGCAGACTAAGCAGAGACTCC
>NW_015150512.1:60330-62928 GCF_000732505.1 Cyprinodon variegatus
CTTTGAGGCCAACCGATAGTCTTTTTCCATGGCCTCTCCGTACTCCTCCCAGGCCCGAGATTTTGCCTCTGTAACCGCCCGGGCCGCGACACGCTTGGCCTCACGGTACTTGCTTGCTGCTTCAGGAGTCCCACAAGCCAGCCAGGCTCGATAGGACTCCTTCTTCAGCTTGACAGCATCCCTTACTATCGGTGTCCACCACCGGGTTCGGGGATTGTCACCACGACAGGCACCGCAAACCTTACGGCCACAGCTACAGGCAGCTGCATCGACAATAGAGGCAGAGAACACAGCCCATTCGGACTCCATGTCTCTCTATGCTATGGAGATGTATTGCACAACATGAGTTATTTGGTGGTCACACCAGATACTGACTGGTTTTCTGAGTCGCCCAGATCCACACCTGTGCACTACTCATGGTTTCTAATCAGCATCTTGATATGGCACATCTGTGAGGTGGGATTGATTATCTCTGCAATGGAGAAGTGCTCTCTATCACAGATTTATTGTGGTTTGTGAACAATATTTGAGGGAAAATTGCTATATTGAATGTAGAAAAAGTTTTAGATCTTTGAGTTCATCTCATAAAAAAATGGGAGCAAACGTGTTGCATTATGCATTATAGTATTTCTGTTAAGTATACAAAGACAAAACAGAACACAAAAAAGGAGATGTTCCAATAGATTAAATGGCCTTATGATAAGAAATATGCGCAAACTCCTTGTGAATATTTTCATGAAAGGTTTCCAATGTTGTCAAGAGAATAGCAATCATTTTGAATTTGAAGTTAGGCCCCTTTATTATAATTCTCTCCCTCTCTCATTATGCTGAATTCAGCAAATGTTAACAATTTTGTTAATTCTAAGTGATCTAACATAGGAAATGTTTAGTTTTATATAATGTCAGTTTTTGAGAAAATAAAATAAAATTTTTATTTCTTATTTAAACTTTTGGCTTCAGTTGTACATTATGTTGCATTCCGGGTGGTCATACATGATAGCTTTGCAGGTTTGGCACATGTGTTTTTGAATGTTGATGTGGGATATTCAGATAAAATTATAAGGAAAAAGCTGTGTGATCAAAAATACTTTCAGAAATCTCTAAAATATGCAGACTTAACTTTGAGTGCTGTCTAAATGAAGGCTACAGGTAACCTGCCATAATCATGTTTTAGCTAGTTCTTTGCATGATTGTGTCTACTTGCTTTAGCATGAATAAATTTCTTAATCTTAATTATGCCAATTAAACAGCTACATTGTCCAATAAATTTAAGTTGAAATGAATGAAAGTTTTTACTTTTGTTTGTATACTGAAATGTGCAATAAGTAACAGTTGCTGCCAGTTTGACAAATTTTTGTATGATTTTGTTGGATTATTAAAGTTGCACGCTTTTGGGGACTATAAAATCTGAATGTATCTATGCTTAGTGAAGCACAAAGATCCTAAGGTTTATACATAGTGTGCACAATTCAAAGCAATCTTACACACCTTGTTTACTGAGTTATACTTTCTAACAAATTTCAGATGAAACCATATTTAAATGCACCTTATCTAGGTTCATAGAGAAGTAAGATGCCTCTTGGTGCTAATCTGTTCTACACTTGGAAATGCAAAGGAAATCAATGTTGCATTATGATACTGTAAAGCGGAACATGCAATGCTGACTTAACAGATTTTATAAAGCCTGCAGTCATAAGAGAAACCAATTTTATAACGTGACTCATTAACATATAGGTGCATTTATTGGGTTTGTTGTACTAAGCCACAGTGTGTGAGGGTATAATTTCCTGCCTTACCTTTACAGAAAAGCACAGTGTGTGTTGGTTGTTTAGGCAGTGCTGAAAGAAACAATACCTCATCAAAAAACAGGTTCCACTTTGAATGAGAGAGGGCTTAATTTTTTTCTCCATCTGTCACTTTATGTCTTAGTCGCATCTTCATTTTCTCTGTACATTGCGTTATTCCCATCTCGTTGTTCCTCATTCTTCTGCTACACACGCACAATAACTGCTCCTTGTCTGCACGTCACATGGAAGAAAGCACTCCCTATAGACCCATTCGTAAAGGACATGAGTTACTGTAGATTCTGAACCAGAAAGGGGAGAGGCAAAATGGAGGGAGGGGAAGAAGTGAGGGACAGAGGAGAGGAGCTCAGGGACATCAGCCAAGTGTGACAGTATAGTCGTATTTCTTTCTCCAGCCGTCAAATGTACACTCTGAGCTGAATACTGAACGTGCTCACAGCCGAGCATGAGGACAAACTGAGTCTTTAGATTGAACAGCATAGTAGATCTGAGTAGCTGCCCTGCTACACAGTACCATGCACGGATGTACTTTGATCAAATTAACTGCAGCTAACTTTGGGTTAATTTGGCCCTAAAAATATCTCCTGATATATTGATGTTTTCTCATGTGAAGGCTGCTATTTCATCACTTACTGAGCCATAGACATATTTTTAACATCAAGACGACACAATGTGCCCCCTTTACCATATGTAATAGAATAAAAATGTTTTTTTTTTTTTTGTTTTTTTTTTTTTTTATTAAGATCCACTTTATCCAACAGCTGCATGTTGATTTGTTCAGACATTTTCTCAT
>NW_015150512.1:64701-71675 GCF_000732505.1 Cyprinodon variegatus
ATATATATATATATATATATATTGTATTTTTACAATTTTGGTATAATTACTGATCTAAGTGGGTTGCTCTGCCAGCGAAAGGCACATTTTACATTTATATTACGTTTTAGAGTCTCTATTCTCCACTTAATGATGAATCACTTACTAAATTAGTTGACGATTATTGAAATAATCAATTAATACGATTCATTTTTTGAGCCCCAGATAAAATACATGAAATGGGCGACACAGAGTAACTACAGCCCAGATGTTCAACTTTTATAGTGAAGTTAATATTTTAATGAATGTATTATTTTGCTTGATACAGAGAGAGCATAGTAGGTAAAAAGAGTGGGGTTTAACTCTGCACAATTCTATATCTTTAAAAGAAAATACTGTATTTACCTTCTCTCTTAGTCGTTCAAATGAAACCATTTTCAAAGTGGAAACCAGTCCTAATTCCACATTCTTCAGAGCCGGTGATACTTCAAACATTGATAAACAGCATCTAATGAGTGTAGTGCTTATACATTTTTATTAATGTAGCAAAATGATGCTTTTCTCTTTAAACAATGAATTCCTCTTATCAGTACGGATGCTCAGATCGAGCATAAAAAAGGGCATATTGCATAGCACCAATGACACCCGACCAATAGTGTCCCTACCAAAGTTCAAATCAAACCTACGCCCTTGCTTTACATTTTTTCCAGATATTTTTTTAAGGAGTAATATTTCACAAAGGACAATGCAGCCTTATGGTTATTGTGTTCTTTTTGAACTGGATCAGATTCAGGAAGGACATCTGAAGCACATATTGAAGCTTACAATGTTCTTGCCTCAAACAATCAGATTTTTTTTTTTTTTTGCAGAGCAACGGTGACATAAGTAGACTTATAACTTTTAATACTCTGAGCTCTGTGAACGCTCTCCCGGAAGCTGTTGCTGCAGCAAGTCTGCACTGATGCATGCTTGGTAAAGAGGGTAGAGCGAGAACAATTTTGGGATTTTGTTCATTCTCACTCTTGTGTTCTTGAATTGGAACAATGATGTGGCTGAGGCTGATGACATTTCACAAGCACATGAGAATGCACAATTACGCATATTGGGAAACAGCCTGAATGTTGGGCCTATGACAAAAAAGCAAGAGGGTTGTCTGTATCATGCAGAGGAGGAAAGTGGATATTCTGTGTGTTAAGGAGACCAAATGCAAAGGTAGCAAAGCTAGAAACATAGGGGCAGGTTTTTCTGTCTCTAAGCTTTTCATTTTCATTTTGCTCCTGTCTGAGCTCCAGAACGCCATGTCACCTTACCTCAATTGTTTGGGTGATTCGTCCTTCTGTTCAGGGCACTCTGACCAAAACAGACATGGAGCAAGTGCAGGAGCAAAATGGGTAATGTGAGAGAAAGAGTCATAACAATTGCAATGACTGAGGCTTGAAATCAGTTGCCTTGATACTGCCCGCCTGGTTGCTGGACGTGGCCAGTCACGTGAAAAAATATGCCTGTTTTTGGTTTGACGTCTTCATTGCTCAAAGGAATTTAATGTGAGATGTGCACATTTTCTTTGGAGCTTTGTAGTACAGTGGACATGATATAATTAGAATGGCAGAAAAATGCACACCACAGTGGATTGGGTAGAACTAAGCAGCAAGTGTAAAAAAACGTTTAGGGTAATTGGTACAATGAACCTGATGCCAACTGCAAGATTGCTCCTCCAAAACTCAGACAAAGGCAAAAATGTTTGAAGAGTTTTTACTACATGAAAAGAAGCATAGCATTATCTGAGGCAATTATTTTCTTGATTTGAAAAACTAAATTATCCCATTTAGTTCCCTAGAAGACTTAATTTTCTTTTTTTTTATTTATCTATCAGCTAATGTAAAAGAAGGGAAAAAGATGTTTGTTTTTTAAGTTTCTGTAAAACAGTCCACATTTGTAATTCCTTTTCCTAAAAAGAAAAATGGCTAATACTCACCTAAAAGCATGAATAAACATGTTATTTTAGAAATGTGTAAAAATAAATTTACTCAAAAGTTTGATTCTACTTTATTAGCACTACATCCACATACATTTGCGTTATGAACCTCGGGTTGCTAAAAGAGCTTGCTTCTTTCTTACATATTTAGATTTTAATTTATAGAAATTTAATGATTTGAATTAATAATTTTAAGTGTGTTAAGTGTTAATCACCAAACAATAAAAAAATGAAAACCTTTTAACATACCCTTTTTTCAGTTTTGGACAAGGGTTACATTACAACATTCAAAAATGCGTATCACATCTGAGTTAATGTGGTTTTGTATTTATTTTTCAAATGGCCGCACCAATCTTTACTATTGCCATAAACTTTTTTTTTTTTTTTTATCTTCCGTCCCTGCACTATTAAAATGTAATGTACAGTATATGATGTTCATTTTCTTTTGGTGCAAGTATTTTATTTCTTAGCAAAAAACTTTGGGCTTTTTATAATATATAAGTACAACTAATGTCAAAAGTTAAGTTAATAATGAATGATTGTAGATTAAAGCCTGAATTTGGAGTGTAAAGACAAAAGTAATTCATGTTATATTCTCAATCATTTTTAGAGAGGTTTAAAACAATTAAATCAAATAATGTATATCCCCATCACTGAGCTATGTGATTGCTAAATTATATCCAAAATCCAGGATTCCTTCTTGATAATTACAATTGACACTAATCGTGGTCAGTGGGTCATACTGGTAGTTAACTAATGATGTACTTGTGATAAAAATAACCATTTCATTTTCTTTGAAAAGGGTCTTAAACCTTTTGAATGTCTTTAAATTTAGGTGACTGCAGAACATTACCTATAAGCACATTCATCTTTTTAGTTTTCTGGAAGGTTAAGGGGGTGAACATGATCTGGAATAGAAAAGTCTACTGGATTATTACTTTCTTTTAAAATTTTATCAGAGATAATCAAAATTTAACTCCATCCTTCTTACAAAAGCAGCAGGTTTCTTTTCATGACAACATTCTCCCACTCTTATATTTAGGTTAATTATCAGCTTGGGTTGTCTGTTCATTCTTTCAAAATCGTAATCTCTAAAAAATTAAAAGAAATGACTCTGTTTATAAAGCCTCTATGGTCTTCTACGAGGTATACTCTACGGCATTTTGGCTGCTAATTAAAAGTCTGATGCCCCTCCTACAATTTATGATGTGTAACATTTTGCACAATTAATTGGAGGGCTCTAACTGTAATTGAATAGCTGCATAATTATGACAGCAGCCCAAGCACACACTGTTAGAGAGCGAATCGATCTCAAGGAAGGTAAAACTGAGATTTATGAGGCATGAACAGTGAATCAGAGGCACATATCCTCCTTCACCCTCAGGATCGAGTCTCAGTAAGGTTGCAGCGTTACTGCAGTCAGTGCTTTGCTATCTCTCAAAATGAACGTACATCAGTAAAATCTGAAAAGGAATACATTTTCTTGGTGTTCCAAATTAGCATTGCTCAAGATGTTGATGTTGAAATGCAACAAACGGGCAAAAGTAATCAAGCAGGGCAGGTAGTGTTACTGGGCAATTTTAAATATATTAATGCGTATTAAGGGAAACAGTTTAGTAATCAATTAAACATCAACCTAAGTGATGATTTAATAATTTTCCATGAAGTAAATTTAATCACACATAGAAAGATTTCTGTATCACATAACAGGATTAAACTGGAAGCAACCAAATTTTTGCAGTTTTTCTAAAGACTGCGGTGGGAAAAATCAATCTCCTATTAATTCCCTTTTACATATATTGATTTATGAGAGCTGAGCTATATTCAATCCGGCCTCATAGCTGCAAGGCTGCAAGGTGCCTAAGGGAGATGAGTTGTTTATCCTATTACGGAGCATCGTGGATAAAAATAATCGTTCTCATAACCAGCCAGGCTGATATTCAGGTTTTATTCGTAACATTTTCCCGTTTTCCCGAACTGCTTTCCCCAACTGTCTTGCTAACTTAAACCTTGCAGAGGTTTAAGTTAGTGAGACAAAACTTTGTCTAGCCAGACCAGGGCTGGACATCAGGCCATCTTGCTCTATCAGTCAACGAAATTGCAAAGAAATAAAATCCTGACTTAGTGATATCCATCGATCTTGTTTATTTAACTGGACTGCATAGTTGAATACCATTTTCCCACAAGACATTTCATCAACTATCCAGGAATCTTTGTCAATTCTGTTGGCTTTGTACTAGAGGCACTAGTGGGAGAATATAACGAGCTTATTATACGGCTTGATCTCAGTCATTACATACAATTTTATTAAAACACCACAACTGCTAAATCCCTCTGTGTTAACTGACTCTGTGGAAGACACTCCAGCCTAATCCTGGCTTTGAAATTGCACTTCCAGAGAGCCATAGCATCAATGCAAGGTTCTTCCTGTAGTCCATCTCTGCGTCTCAGTGTAAATGACATTTGCCTTACTTATTAAAAGACGTCAGATTCGGGCATTTGCCCTGTTTTTTTCTTTTTGTTTTCTTTGTTTTGGCAAACTCCTAAGTACAAAATTAGTTTCTAAAAACTGTGGCAAAAAGACTAAAAACACTGATGACTCAAGACTTAAAAAGGTCTTTAGTCTCATACATCTATAATAACATTAAAAACTTTTTGAGACAGACCACAGAGAGAACACTTTATTAATGCCAGTTAAAAATGTGTTTGTGCTGAGTGCCCCATATAAAGTCCTCCAGTTGATATCACCAGTTTTTATTTTTATTCCATGCTTCCATTCAGTCCTACACTTTGGTGCACTTCCTGCAAGTCTTTGAGTCCATATCCGTATTCACTGAACCTGCGGCCTCAATGTTGGAGAAGGACAGTCCTGCAGTTTATGGCAGTCTTTTCACAATTGTCTTCTTGAATCCTGCCTTGGTCCTTGGTCCTGCCCTGCTACACAGGTCCAGTCTTAACCCACAGTAACCTAAAAAAAAAATTGGTAATCCCCTTAACTTTAAAAGATTAAAGCAGCCCTAAGATCTTTAAATGTCTAAAATTGCCGCTGGTCATGTCCTTCCACACTAAGTCAAGAGGCCCTCCAAGGTATTTCTGAACAAAATGCAATCAAAAAGTAGCTGTTTTGCTCTTCTCTTGGTAAGTAACTTATAGGTAACTGTAAGATGAGCTCATTGAGAACTTAAAGCTGGACATGGGAGGAAGGTGCTTCTCAGTGATTTACCCAATCAGCTCGAAAAATTGTACTCATTGTCACAAACTCAGTAACCTTTCCAGTTGGATACTATCTGGATTATGCAAGGTTAGGTAAAATTTGACATGTTTTAAACACATTAAAATGGTGCTTGAAAGAATAAAAATGACCAAGGCATGCTTAAGAGATGTGTTTTTTTGTAATGTGGAATCATGCATGCTGTTCAGAGGCCTGGAGCATCCTCCTCCATATACATTGCGGCCATGAGATGAGACCTGCTGCCATAGGGCTTGATGTGAGGCTGGATGAGCTCTGCATGATTGCAGTCTAAAAACAAATTTTCTGCACAATCAAAATCCTGCACTAAAAAATTATAGTCCTCTGACCCACAAACTGCCAACCTTTACCTAATTTCGGTGCATATTGGGGAACTTTGCTTTAAAGAGGGTAAAGGCCTCAGAAGGGAATAGGCCCACCCCAAATTTTTGGGAGGTGCTGGGGATAGAAATGGCTGCCCCTTTCCACTCTTGGCACCAGTTAATTTCATTATTAAAATAACTGAGGATTTCTTTTTAAAATAACACATTGATTCTTTCATATAGTGCCATTTGGTATATCTTGGTACTTTTTATTTCCTCCCGAGCTTCTTTTAAATTTGAAGAGGCTGGTTTAAATCTATTCATGTTACGTAAAAAGCTTAAAAATACCACCACAAAACACATAAAATTAAAGACCTTCCTAAATTTGAAAGCCAAATCCTTCTTTTCTTCTAATATATATTACCTTGCAGAGAAATAAAAGTTACATAAATTGGGGGGAAAAATGACTTTCACACTTCAAGCCACTTGACCCTTTGGTCTGCTGGACAAACTTGTAAAACATTGTCCAGGCTAACGGGGTTCCGTTCCTGACCTTTACACACACAATTCATATCACCAACTGTCTCCCCCCCCTGCTCTCTACAAACCACACTCCTCCATTTCATACTGATTTCCTCCATCCACCAATCACTCCATAAGTTAGTTGGAAATAAAGTTGATCTTTGGTAGGACTACACAAAGTGGAGTAGTGGAACAACAAAGCCGCACCTCTACATTTTTTTATACAGAAGTAGCAAAATAAATATTAAAACAAACTGCATACTGAACCTTCTGAAGGTGTGGATTTAGTGACTTTCACTGATCACTGGACTAGTCCCCGATTAAGGCCAACAATGTAAATGCACCTATAAACAAAAACAACAACAAAACCTGCTGGAGATAACTTTGAACTTTCGAAAAGATTAATGTGTATGGAGTGAAAATCAAGCCAAGGATTGCAAACCACAAACCCTTCTTTTCATCTTGACTTAATAGAATTATGTTAATTTTGCGAATAGAAATATAAATGATTCTTATATATAGCTTCCTCAATACTTATGAGATAATAAAGCTCTAAAACACACTAGACCAAACCAACTAAGACTTTTGAAACATTTAACAGAGGGACAAAACATTTGTGTATGGTAATGATTCTGCCCACATAGATTTAGTAACTGTTCACCACAGCTTGAGCCAAGTGATCAATCCAAAGCATTTGTGTTAAAACTCTAATTGTCAAAGAGTGCATTAGCATGACTAACACACAGGGCGCTTCCCTCCTTTTTCCTTGTTGATAAGCTGGTTGATGGGTAAGTATACACTGTGTGCAGAATTATTAGGCAAATGAGTATTCCGACCACATCATCCTTTTCATCCATGTTGTCCTACTTCAAGCTATATAGGCTTGAAAGCCAACTACCAATTAAGTAAATAAGGTGGTGTACGTCTCTGTAAAGAGAAGGGGTGT
>NW_015150512.1:72585-78461 GCF_000732505.1 Cyprinodon variegatus
TTACGTTGCCCAATAATTCTGCACAGTAATATTTACCTCCACACACAGACATCCACATAAAATAGCCAAATAAAAAAAAAATAAACAAACACATCAACTTCCAAAAATATTAAACTTTGATACTAAAGAGTATTTTAGGTTTGATTAAGAACACAATTGTGGCCCAATAATAAAAATAATCCTCAAAAATACAACTTGCCTAATAATTCTGCACACAGTGTAGGTAAAAGTGGTGAAATGGCAAGTCTAATGAGGTTGACTTTGACTCAAAAGTCAGGAAGATAGGTCACAAACACCATAGGGTAGGAACTACAAAAAGCAAATAAGACACTGATTAATGACATGAGAGTCAATTAGCTCTTCAGCACTCACTTATGCTCTTTTTGGTCGCTGGAATAGAGATGATCAAAAACACAAGTAGTTACTATGAAACAAAAACACTACACCTCCGGAAAAAACAAAGCTGGCAAGAGCTGAGTGTCAAAATACAAGCAATGTCTCTGCCAGTCGAATGAGCCATGTTATCTTCTGTTGTTATGCTCATTTTTTCCCCACAGTTATCTCATTATAAATGGGCTGTGGTCCATGAGTGTGCAGAGAGCAGATGGCAAACTCTCAGCAGATCATGAGTCCACATCCTGAACGTCTTAGCTCCATGAGCAGGGAGAAGAAGGACACTGGGGCCCCTTCCTACCTGCTTTAAGGGACTCGAATGTGATGTCACTCCAAATCCAGTCAGGAAGGCACAGCTAATTCTGCTGCTCCCGGGCCACAGTCACACAGATTCAACAGGATGCGCCTATAAATAGGACAGCAAGAGATGCAGCCTTAGGTGATGTGGAATGGGACCGGGTGGCAGACAAGTCTCCCGCAACAAGGGTGGTTGTGTGGCAGAAAGAGAGGATTCCTCGTGTGACTCAATAGCTCTGTGCTTATCCCTAATGTCAGGTGTTCACACTTATTCAGGTAGATGAGCCACAAGGCACAGCAGCACAAACACGTGTCAAAATTCCACCAGTTAGCTGGGATTTTGCAGGCTGGAAAAAACAGCAAATCGGAGAAAGGAGATTTAATTTGTTCCTCACCCAGTTTCACATACATCTGTCTTTAAGGTGTTTAGACAAGATGTGTTCAGGTAAGTAAATCTCTATGAACTATTCACATACCTTTTGGTTGATGCTGCATGTGTGTTTTTATATCCTTCAAATAACAGGATACACCGCAGGTTAATCAAACAAAGGTCAGCATTTTTGTTTTTTTTCCAAATGTACATGTCATGTATTTAAGTCTTACACATACTGTATGAAGCAATAAACATGATAAATAAATCCTGTTTATAAATTAAAATATTTTTTTTTTGTTGAGACGTTTTTAATTCTGTTTTTTAAATGGGTTCAGTCAGAGTGATCTGTAATAATTTAGTTTTATTTGTTACTATTATTAATCTTTTTAATTTGTTTGATAATTTAAATTGAACAAATAAAAAACTTGAAAACAAATGACCAGAAACAATAGAATGATCTTTTTTTCAGGGTTTATATCTTTGTGTTGGTCCTTAACTATAAACAAATCAAACTTTTGTAAAAATAAAATCCTAACATATAAAGACAAATAAGTTCTGGAATCAATAACAGTTTTTAATAAACTTTAGGATTTAGTTTCTTTTCTTTTCGGTTCTTTTTTTTCTGTTGTGCCTTTATTTGAACTTCCCCCTTGGTATTTATTTTGATCTTTAAGTATTTCTATTATTTAGGTAACTTTTCAGGGCTTATTTAACTCATGGAGTTATCCTTTTTATGTATAACCCAGTGAGGCATTCCCCATTGACAAGTGACAGCTTCTACCCATACTTTCAAATGTATCCACCCACTTTACTCCTTCCATGTCTGAATCCATTTGGTTCATCATCAGTCAGAAAATGAAATGCATGGTCAATGTCCGCAGTTTTTATAGTTTATTGGGCTTTTCCTCTTGTACCCGATATTCTGGCCGGCACAAAGGGGATGTGTAGAGCACAAACTGTAAGCTTAGAACACCACACTACATTTAGGAGTATAAAACAAAGCCCTATCCAAGTGTTTTCATGTCATTTAGGAGTGAAAGTAATTTCTTTCCCAGGGATTTTCACAATGTGTTGGTTGTAGTGATAAATATTTGCTAAATCACAAACTATTTGTGAATTCTCGCCTGAAGGAGCTATCATTAGCTGTTCACATTGTTATCATTTTTGCTAGGTGTGTGTGAATTAACGCCACACAGAGGGGCATGGCAGCTAAAGGATCTTGCGGATGCGTAATAAATCAGCCATAAATCAAGCTTTACTCTTTCACTGTTCAATTCAATTCAATTCGGTTTATTTATATAGCGTCAATTCAAAACACATGTCATCTCAAGGAACTTTACAGTTCATCAGATCATACAGTCAAATTGATTCAAAGTTTCTGTTTCCTGTCAGACGTCCTGTTTGGCTCATCTGGTTTTAAGTGACTGAGGTTTTTTATTTTTTATTTTTTACAGATAGACTAAATTCCTATTTCTGACTGATGGAAGGGAGCTATCCATCACACTGCAGTGCAATTTGAGGGATGAAAAGGGACAAAACAAAAAATACATACGGTATATGAATAAATAAAAACACATAAAAAATAATTATTTAGAAATAATAATACAAAATTGGAAAAGAAACTGGTCCAATACATGACAGATCTATAACATTTACCAGACATGCCACCCAAGATACCCCTGATCCCCGTAGTTTTCTAACATAGAACTTTAGAGACTATTTATACCAACTACTGGTAAAATTTGTGGGGAACACACATGCTTCTTACATGGAAAAAGAAAAGCTAATGTTCTTTTTTATTTACCATTTTACATACTTCATTAAAAAGTGAGCCTCTGTGTTAAGTCATACACACTCCGTTTTGTTTAAAAAATATATAAATATAAAAAATATAACCACGATGTCTGGGGCACAGTGATTTTCCTACATGTTATGAATGCTGCACCATGAACAGTTTAGTTTGTGTCTTCAAGTCGTTTGCTCATAGGAAGACGTTACCTGGATATAACCTAACCGAATATCTTCAGAACAGATCCAAATGACACAAAACTCATATGGGTGAGTAGAACATGATGGTGAAACTGGAGTATTTTCTTCTCCTTTAAGCAGTATTCTTAAGGTAACACTACTTCTACTCTTGTCTGAATTCAATGTATCACTCATTACCTCTAAATATTTTATAAAATGACAAACAAGTATGTTTAAATCAAAAATGCTTCAGACACAAGCACAAGTTTCTGGTTTGTAAATTAGCATCATTGTTGAGCCTGTTTAGAGTTCAGATAATTGCAGCCAAAAGTACTGTCTGTTACTGAAGCTATTGTCTCTTTTCTTAAATGCACAGTATTGCATACATTTCCTACTGTACTTATTGGTTTCAATAGTTTTGTGTTGTGGAAACTCCAGTCTTGTGGTGTGTTCAGACCAAAAGAGTTTTAGGCATCCAAAAAGCTGCAAATCCATAACTTGGATGCTTGCTCAAAAGGCAGTCAAGATGCTTTGATGCTTCAGTGCTCCAGTTCAGCTGCTCTGTTCTGTTGCTCCAGTCTAGTAAATGGCTTGGCTTTATTTGCTTTGAGGAGTAGTGAAAAAATAGTTTAAACATGTTTTTGATTGAGAATGTTAACCTCAAAATGACTGATCTTTTCACTCAGTTCATCAAAATAATGATCCTGTTTAGATATTTTGTTCTTGCTCGAGCAGCAGAAACCCTGTGTTTCAGTTGGCTAATAATGACCAGAGCTTGTTCTCTTTTCTTTGTATCTTTAAAAACATGACTTGTGTCATAAGTTCATAAAATTTTCCAGTTCAACTATGGTAGCAGTCCTTTGGAGGAAATAACTGCTGATGTGTGATACATTTTTGCTGGAAGGAAGTGGAATGGAGGAGGGAGTTGACATTTTTTGAAATAAAATATTTTTAAAAATAAAATACACCATACACTACATTAAACTGAAAACCTTTATAGAAGGTTGATGAAAGCCATGCAGGATGGAGAGAGAATCCACCACTGATTAAAATCAAAGCTTTTTATATGTTATCATATCCAATCCAAAGTTCACATCTAAATTAGACTGCTTCCATGTGAAAAACCAATTGTAATCAAACTTAAAGTGGGAAAAGAACAATTTCTACAAATATAGCTCTGTCATGGTCCTGGCGCTGATGATTGGTTTTTCCAACCGCCCCAGCTCACCTGTCTAATTGGCCCTGCGGCTGATTATCACCGATCTGTTTCACCTGGTTCCCGCAGCTATTTATGCTGTTTACTTTCCTTCCACCAGCGCCAGATTATTCAAGCTGTTGTGAGAGTAACTCTAGCCATCGCATGAGTCTCATCTGTTATTCTGATCCTGACCTGTTTTCTGCTTTGGATATTCAAGTTTTTTCATGGACACTGTTGCTGCCTTAGCGTCGGCTGGTGTCAGCTCATCTTCCCTCTGGGTTCTGGAAGCAGCAACGGCTGCAAACGATGGACTGAACTTTGTATCAGGTCAGTGACTTTTGCTCCAAGACATGATCAGCCCGACATTCCTGTCACTGACCTGTATTTCCTATCTCTGCAGAGAGACGCCCAGCCGCTTGCTGTAATCCTTTTTTTTTTTTAAAACAACTGTTGAAAATTGGTCTTTCGGTCTGTCTGTCTGAATATTGGGTCCTAGATTCTGAGGCAATTTCAAGTTTAGTGGTACTGTATGTATTCTGTTGAAAATAAAAGGAAAAAAAAGCTGGGGGATAATCCTGAAGCTGCAGTAATTGGAGGTGGGTATGGGTGAATCCTGGAAACCTACATTCTCATAGCACTTGCCTCATTGTGCTCCTCTGGTTCAGTTTGAATGAAAGCAAGTTGGACAACGGTGTGATATGCAACACTTTTGGAACGAGTGCTGGCACTTATGAAACATCTACTCACATCTGTTGGCTCTGAAGCAGCAGGCAGCCGGTCAGAACTGCTGCCCTATTTTAAATGATCACTAATGAAAAGTGACAGAAGTGAGCAGCTGACCTCTGCAGCTCTGAAACCTGTTTTTACCCCCTTAGCTGCTTTTTTACTCCAAGATTTGTGTGCTGACAAATGGTGTTTTAATGGTGCATGAAACCAGACCTGGAAGATTTTCAAAGCATCTGTCTTAATTCCCTGTACCAGAAAGGATTCTATTTTTCCTAAGTTAAGACAAAAAGTGATTATATTAGCAGACTTTATCTCTGTCCTCATTAAAGTGGGGTCTTATTATTATCAAAGGAACAGATATTTTTGGATTTAATACAAAGACTTGTACAAAAAAAGACAATATGCTCTGTGTTATTTTTTACTGAAATGCTAATTTGTTTGAATTTTACCCAACATGCTTATTGAACATGGTGTCTTCCTGCCGAAATCAGAAACTGCTCAAAACTGTACAATATCAACAAATTGTTACATAACCATTATTCAACCATTTATTTAGTCTTTTAACCTACCAGGATTGCACCAGCAGTCAACAAAATTATATCAAAGAACTATTTACCTAATTGAGAAGTATTTTTGTATTGATCATAGCTTTTAACATTTACTTATGTAGTTAGGCAATTATCTTAACATAGGAAGTCTGTGTTGTCATAATTTATTATAGCTGCACACACACTTTTCCGTACATCTTGGTTATAGCGGATACTGATCTTATTTTAAGCTCATTTGAATGTTTTTGTGAAGATGTCTACATGTAGGGACAGAGCTTAGGTTCTTCAGCATTTGCAGAAAGATACTACATACCGTAAATTCTCTAATATTGGCCTGTATTCCAATAGCGGCCGGGTCTCTAATAATGGCCGG
>NW_015150512.1:80865-122785 GCF_000732505.1 Cyprinodon variegatus
CAGTGTATACACTGTATATACCCCCATGCATCGTTTCTTACTTTTGCACTTCTTTTTGACTATTTCAGCCGATGTAACGAGTAAATATCTCCACTTTGAGATCAATAAAGTAAATCAATCAATCAATCAATCAACCGAGTCCATGGGTTGTAGCAGAGGTTCAGATGGTAAGAAGTTTGGTTCTTCCACAGAGGACAGTGGAGCTGAGAGGATCACTGTATAGACGGGTGAATATTATATGAGTTTTTGCCCTTTCCAGGCTGATTCTCAAAATTTTTTTGGATCCCTGGCTGGTTTCAGCCTCATCGATCATTGTGTTGTAAATAAGGGGTAACGAGGGATGATTAGCTTCTCAAGACCACCTCCCAATCAGGAGTCATAAGGTCTGGAGAAAATCAAACATGTAGGAAATTGAGTTGGCCCCTGTGAGGTGTTCATGAGAAAAATCCTGCTATAGAAGCAGAGCATGGACTGCGCATGTGCAAACAAGGGAATTCTTCTTCCAGATTGATGAGTCTGACCAGCCCAATCTCTTGTCTGTGCGTCTAACATGTGGTTTTTGGACATACGTACAGTGTGAGCGGTTAGATCAAATCAGAGCATTGGGCCGTACAGTGTATGAACGTTCATTGTTAGCTTTTAAACATTGTGATTTCATCTTACAGTTTGAGCTGTAGATGAGTACAATTATTGAAAATATCATACAGTGTATGCCTGCATTATAATGCTGGGCGGGCAGAATGCTCACTAAAAGACAGGTTCCAGGATCTTTTTGACAGAGGATGAGATAATATCTCAGGAAAACATGCAGAGTCATACCCAGAGAGAAGACCTGGAGAAATGATGAGATTACAAGGCTTACAGAGAGTGTTTAGGAGCTCAGGAGTAGCTCCTAAACACACCCATGTGTGAGATTAAACTGCAGCAATGTATGACTGGCATCCTGCTCTCTTTATGTTGCTCAGGACAAATAAGGCAGGTGACCTGCAGGTGTGTTTTCATGCACCTGTAGTTGATGAGGCAGCAGCAGCGTCCCAGCAGTGTCCTCTGTAGGAAGAGCAAAAATAAAACCCATCACAACCCAATTTCCTGACAGTCCTGAGAAAACCAATTGTTCATTGCTGTTGGCAGTAGGATAGCGCTAACCTGCCACCTTCCAGGAAGCATCTACTTTGACCACACTGCACCTGCCCATTAAACAGCATAGCTCTGTAATGGGCAAGATAGCAAGGGGGGTTTGAGGCAGAGTGTGATCATTTCTGCTTAAAGTTAAGACAGAGTGGCTCTTTTAGCAGGTAATTTGTATAGTGACAGTGACTTGATTTTTAGTTAAGTCTGAGTCTGGGAAATTAGTTTTATTTAGCTAAAACATCACTTTGACTTTGTTTAACCTTACTAAAGAGGAGCCTTATTACCAGATGTGGAATGATATGGCAGCTCCAATCAGAATAGTGTCTTTTCTCTTCTGAATATAACTTTGAACAAGAAACGTTGTCATTAATTTGGTTATGGTATTTTTTTTTATCAGTTGTTTAATTTACTTGTAATTCCACAGACGTATGACAATGTTTGTTTTGTTTTTACAAAAAATTGTGCAAAGGTTTAGTTTGGTATTGTACATTTTTTACTTTGTAAATATGAGTTATTAAAACCTATAATGATTAGCTCTCGTTCCAGATTCACTATGAATAGAGCTTACATTCACCACAGGTTGAAACTACTTGCAATGGTGCCATTTTTACAGTTTTATTTGCCTGCAAATGTTTCCAGGCTGTATTTTCCATGAATGTACTCATAGCATCTTTTTTGTTTTTTGTGCATACAGGAGGAATTTCTCAATCACATATGGCACCATTTTCTGCTTTTTCCTGCTCTCTGAGACCTCTCTGTGTTTTCTCAGCTTGGTGCCTTAAAAACAGATGGCTCTCCTGCAGTCCAGCATCCCCACTGAGTTTGCAGATGATGGCAAATTGAGCTGCAGTGGAAACCAAGCAGCTTCATTAGGACTAGAATATCTTGTCATGGGAATACAATGTGGTGCTGAATAACAATATGATACAATGTCAGACAATGACAGACGCTTCTCCGGGTACCAGTTGTGTCACCCAGGAGATAAACTGTGTGGAGAAAAAAACTGTTTTTTGCAGTAATAGAGCATTGTGAGGGATAAAGGGAAGACAGGAAATTTACCAAAAACAGAGATATTTGTGTAATTCTTTTTTAGATTCTTCTATAGTGCTTTTGAGCACTACTTTGGACCTTTTACAAACTACACTGAAGTGGGATAAAACTGTCTCACCTGTACATCATACTATACTAACTAAACCAGTTTCAGCAATAGAGAGTAGATCAATAAAGCCAGCAGACCTAAGCAGTATACAGTTTTACTAAAAATATTTTCAACATTGACCTTGACAGAATCAATGTTTTTGGGTAAAATTCAATAAACAGCAATAATTTCAGAAATGTCCTTTTTGGAAGCCATGGGAAGATATTTCAGAGCTGGTGTAGGTGAAAAAAACCCATTAATAATTACATATACAATCTTGTTAAAAATTATGTCTCATGTAGATTGTAAATGCCCTTTTTGGTATCCTGGTTCTTTTTCAGACAATTATTCTACCTGAACAAATACCCTGCCCACAGTAATTAAGAAGCTACTACTAGCTCTTTATACTTTATCAATCTATGAGTATCAGAACAGTGGAAATATTTTCGAATGCCCCTTTTTTTATCCTCACACTGTGAGTGTATCAAAGTAGCAAACGATATTTAGTATGGCTTGCATTAGTGGCGGTTGGTCAATAAAGGGTGCTAGGGCGCTGCCCCACAACCCCAATGACCCTGATTAAGACATAAAAAAAAGTATTCTTTTTTCATAATTTAATTTTAACTTAAAATTTTTAATATTTCAAAATATATTGATATAATTTTTTTAGATGCGCAGAATATATATTTAATCTTTAATGACAAGTAAAGTGTCATTTCATTTTTTGTTTGATTGATGTATTTCGGTGCAAAAATTGGTGCAAAAATCTTTGCTCATTAACTCTTATTAAAAGTTGTACCTCTGCAATACAAAGGTATAGGAGAGCTCAGGGCGCAGCACTGGTGGGCCCCAAGCTGACAGGAAGTGTATTTGCTCATCACCTCCCGGAACAGCGCAGACGTTTTGCAGGTGATTGACAGATCGAGTCGCAGGAGTGGAGACGCATTGGAGAGAGGGAGAGAGAGAGAAATGGCACAGCATAAGTCCTTTTCCAGGACCTGGTTTAGCAACAAAGATTGGGTAACTGCATTTAGGGAGGTTAACACTTTATTCTGCATTCCCTACCTCCTTTATCAAATGTTAGGATCTGACCCCGCATGAATAAATACAGGTAGGACTGATTAATGATACTTTTCAGAAAAGGCAAAGAATAATGATGTTCTGATACTGTTGGGATCCAGAGGTTTGCCCTCCAGAGGGCGACGTAGATCCCTTTCTGTGGGCTTCTGTTTATCTGTTGGGATCCAGAGGCTTGCCCACCAGAGGGCGCCGTGGATCCTTTCCTGGGAGCTGGTGCTCAGCGCTCTCAGCTGATCCCCATCAGCTCATTATTAGGCTCTCCCTTTATAAGCTGGGTGAGAGCTCCACTCTGAGCTGGATTGTTTTTGACCCTGTTGTGGTTAGCAAGCCCGAGCCAGCCTGCCTGCCTAAACCTGAACCAAAACCTGTAAACCTGTAAACCTGTAAACCTGAACCTGAACCTAACCTGCTTTGTCCTCTCTGCCTCCCAGGTAGACCCCAGTCTGTTTCAATAAACTATTGGACTTTTATCCTGCCTGTGTGTCTGTGAGTTCTGCATCTGGGCTAGTAAAACCTACCTGATCATGACAGAACAATCCGGCCAACAGACTAGCCCAGCAGACTCACTGGAGACATTCCTGAGGATGTATAAGGAGGAACCGACTAACTCCACGGAACCGCCCTGGACAGTGTCGTTCCGTCGATGGCTGGAGATTCTGAGCCGTCTGGAGACCCCTGAGCCCGCTCTGAGCCGTCTGGAGACCCTTGAGCCTGCTCTGTGTCTTCCAGAGACTCCTGAATCTGAGCCACAATCGGTGGTTTCCGGTGTTCCTGATTCGGTACCGCAATCGGCGGCTTCCTCTGTTCCTGTTTCGGAGCTGCAGTCGGTGGTTTCCAGTGTTCCTGATGTGGAGCTGCAATCGGCGGCCTCTTCAGTTCCTGATTCGGAGCCACAGTCAGTGGTTTCCGGTGTTCCTGATTCGGAGCCGCAATCGGCGTTTACCTGTGTTCCGGATTTGGAGCCGCAGTTGGCGGTTTCCTGTGTTCCTGATTCGGAGCCGCGGTCGGCGGTTTCCTGTGTTCCTGATTCGGAGCCGCAATCGGCGGTTTCCGGTGTTCCTGATTCAGAGCCGCAGTGGGCGGTTTCCGGTGTTCCTGATTCAGAGCCGCAGTGGGCGGCCCTGTCTGAGCCTGTTGCAGACCAGCAGAAGCTGAGACGGCGTTCTCCTTGGAGCTTCCTGCAGAAGCGGAGGCGGCGTTTCCCCTCGGTGCTTCCTGCTGAAGCGGAGGTGGCGTTCTCCTACAAGGTCCCTACGGCCTCCGGAGCGTCTGCCTCAGCTCCGGTTCCACGGCCGGTCACCTGATACTCTGCCCTGCTGCCGGATCCACGGCCGGCCACCTGGGACTCTGTCTTGCCTCCGGCCCCGCGGCCGGTCACCTGATTCTCTTCCCTGCTGCTGGTCCCTCGGCCGGCCACCTGAGATTCTGTCTTGCCTCCGGCCCCGCGGCCGGTCACCTGAGACTCTGCCTTGCTGCTGGTCCCACGGTCGGCCACTTGATACTTTGCCTTGCCTCCGGCCCCACGGCCGGCCACCTGAGACTTTCCCTGTCCTCGCCCACCCTGGGTGGGTTGTTTTGATTTCTGGACCCTGTTCTGTTTCTGTACCTGGCCCCTCCGCCCGCCCTGGGTGGGGTTTTTTTGTTTTGGGGTTTTTTGTTTTTGGGCGTCTGGTATCCGCCCTTAAGGGGGAGGTACTGTTGGGATCCAGATGTTTGCCCTCCAGAGGGCGACGTGGATCCCTTTCTGTGGGCTTCTGTTTATCTGTTCGGATCCAGAGGCTTGCCCACCAGAGGGCGCCGTGGATCCTTTCCTGGGAGCTGGTGCTCAGTGCTCTCAGCTGATCCCCATCAGCTCATTATTACTGTAGGCTCTCCCTTTATAAGCTGGGTGAGAGCTCCACTCTGAGCCGGATTGTTTTTGACTCTGTTGTTGTTAGCAAGCCCGAGCCAGCCTGCCTGCCTGAACCTGAACCAAAACCTGTAAACCTGTAAACCTGAACCCTAACCTAACCTGCTTTGTCCTCTCTGCCTCCCAGGTAGACCCCAGTCTGTTTCAATAAACTATTGGACTTTTATCCTGCCTGTGTGTCTGTGAGTTCTGCATCTGGGCTAGTAAAACCTACCTGATCATGACAGATACAACATTGCTGAAGAATCAGCCTGATCAAAGTCCTGAGTCACACACACCAGTGTGTGCATATGTGTTAGATTTCTGTAATCCTGGATTATTAGAAATAAAGATATCATGTACAACTAATGGTTTATAACCTAGGCCAAATTCACCCTCCTTTTGGTGATATTTAAATAGATAAAGAGACAAATATTTATTTGGTTGTTAATAAATAGCTCTCCTGATAGCTTAGCGTAAGTCACTAAACTGGGAAAAAAAACTGTGTTTTATCTCATCAAGGTGAGTCTAGTCTTAACCTGATGACTTGATGGGATGAATGGAGTCTGGTGTGCTATTGCTTGGGTGGAAAGAAAACCAACAGCCACACGGCCCTTTCTGGAACGACTTTGACACCCCTGCTCCATAGGCAGTTAATAATTACAACTGTTTTGAACATTTAGCCCTTAGTTTCCCTCATCCAAATTGCAAAGCATGAAAACCTCTTATTTTTGTAAATTTGTATCCACCATACATATATGCATCCACCAGGTCCTTACTCTGAATTTTTAGATGAGTTTTCAGAGTTCCTACCTGATTTGGTGTTTAATACTGACAGGGTCATCATAGGGACCCTGTCCCCATCATTTTAACATCCATGCTGACATTGAAGTGATGCTTAAGTGCAGCCTATTATGCTATCTTAGACACTATTGGCTTTGTTCAAAATGTGGATAGTCCCACACATTCTAATCTTCATGCTTCAGACCTTGGATAGGAAGACTGTAGACAGAGCAGCCCAAAAGCACTATTAGAGCTACTTGTACTATAAAAAGTATTATTAATGTTCATTACCATGATTTTTAATGTTTATTTACTTTCAAACATGTGGCTTTCAAACAAACTTTAATTTCACATATAAATAAACACAAGTTTATATTATATATTGTTAAGGATTAATAACACAACCTACAGAGTAATCCCACTATTACTGTATGGCCTGCTCTGACCTGCTATTGCTTACCCTAGGTCACACCATGGTACAGTAAGCAAAACAGTAAGACCAATCACCATACAATTTACCCCTGAAGCCTTGCCCATCATTAGAATAGGACAAGTCCTTTTACCCTAAAAACTAACAATTTGTACCAAAACTAAGAGAAAATAAAGAATATAAATAAAACCAACCACATCACATCAAAAGACAACATATACACTCCACTTTAAACCCCAAAAAACCCACCCATCATTGGATCCTTTCATTTGGACCCAAGCTCTCGGTAGGGCTATTCTCCTCTCCTCTTCATACAGCCGTCTGCTCGGTTCTGATTACCTGCCTGTCCTCCAACCACCAATCCATCAGTGTATGGGACTCTGTGCGGCGACTGCCGGCCGGCTGGAACCGTCCTCACCCTCTAAACTCAGATTGAACTATAAGAAAAGGGGTTCCGGCCTTAGAAGCGGATGCTGCTCACTCTTGCTCAGTTTTCATTATATGTTTTGAGAAATATTACTGTTTTTCCACTTTGAATACTGGATTCTTCTGTTCTGAGCCTGACAAAAAATTTGTTTCCACAAAATACTAAGCTGTGCCCAAAAAATACTAATTTGTTCCCTGAAAAAACTAATTGCTTTGTACTTATTTGTGGCCACAATATATGGTGGCTATGGTGGTCTGCTGGCTTTATTGATCTACTGTATATTGCTGAAACTATTTTAGTTAGTAGTTAGTAGTATGATGTCCTGGTGAGACAGTTTTATCCCACTTCAGTGTAGTTCGTAAAAGGTCCAAAGTAGTGATCAAAAGCACTATAGAATGAACTAAAAAAGAATCACACAAATATCTCTGTTATTTTTAAATTTCCTGTCTTCCCTTTATCCATCACAATGCTCTATTACTGCTTTGTTGGTCAACTGTAACGGTTGCTAGGCTACAGATTGTATGTGCGGTGAAGGCCGGAGAAGGTTGGATCTGTTTAAATCCATAGCCAAGCTCTTCTGGCCTCCTTTTTTCCCCCAGACCTTGAAAGACCCAGTTCAGACTGGGTCCTTAGAGGACGCAGCTGCTGAAGCTAAACGCTGCAGTGGAAATGTTCATGAAGCTAATTTGGATTAGAACAGGATTAACGAAGTCGAGTCCTTGAGAGCCCCTTCTCCAACTCAGTGTAATCAATTGAATGGCTGTATAACAGCCTCTATAAAGCTGAACAACTTGTGAGAAAACTGAATCATGTGTGGAGAGGGGATGTAATTAAAGTAAGAAAATAAAACAGTAGACAACTCAATAGACCTAAGATTTATGCTACGTTCACACCAGACGCAGCAGGCGCGGCAGAAGCAGCGAGTTTACATGCAAAGTGTCAAGGTTGGTTGTGGTTTGGAGGACCCAAATGCAGAGGCAGAGGTGAATACTTGTAGTTTAAATGAAAATGGTTAACAAAGGCAGCTTAAAAATCCAACTAAAAATGTAACAGACCAGAACCATGGAGACATCAAGGGAAAACACGTAGAAGGAGCCAGGTAGAGACGCGGGGAGACGACTACAGCGGAGACAGGACCAGCAACAACAAGGAACCAACAAAGAGTGAGAGCAGAGGGAGAGCATAAATAGCTGACAGAGACAAAGGGAGGGCTAACGAGCTGACGAGGAGCAGGTGTGAGGAGACAACCAGGGAGCCAACAGGAAAGGAACACACACACACAAGAGGGCAACAGAGGACAACATGAGAACCAACATAAATCTAAAAATTACAACAAAATAGGAATTAAACCAATAAAAACTAGAAAACAAGGAGCAAAGTAAAGCATAACATAACCAAAACCATGACACAAAGTCAATGGTTGACGTGCATCAAGGCGCAGCAAAAGGTCCCGCAGCGCGTTTTGAGCAGCAGGTGCAGCGCGTCTGAACAGCTGAAGCAGCGCGTTGGGCGCGTTTAAGCATCTGACTCACGTGACGCGCTGCAAATGCGCTGCTGCTTGAGATGGAAAATTTTTACTTTTGCTGCTCGACACGCCGCGTCAACCAATCAGAGAAGCTGATCTGGGAGCTGGCAGATAGACAGACACATCGTTGATGACACAGAGCGCTGTGATCACTCCTCTGAAACAGTTTATTGACGCATAAATTAACTTAAAATGCAGAAATCTGCCGGCAGAATACGTTCACTTTTATTATCCTGGTGCCTGCAGTGTGGATTATTTAGATGAAAAACACCTACCAGCCGTCGAGGTGAATCGCGAGGCCGGTAGGTGTATCTTATCAGCGTCATGATACTTGAACCATATATTTACCACTGTAGATTTGCTGACTAGTGTTAAGGTTATCTAGTTTGTTTTCATTGAGAACATGTGCTCAGCTCTTTGAAAAACTTTCTTTAAAATAAAGTTACTATAGTTTTATAGTAACTTTTATTATAGTAAGTATAGTAAGTTTTATAATGTTTACTCTATCCAACACTAAAGAGCTGGGATAAATCTATCTTAAAAGCAATGATAGTTGTTTTGTTTAGATTTGATCTTGTTTTAAAAACGTCTGTATATGAAAACTCTAATTTCTCCAATGATATTTTAATTTTACCGCCTTTTAGCATTATTTAATTATTGATGATGAACCCTATTCATGCCTGTAAACCGGTTTTTAACCTTTTTTCTCTCCCTTATGTGATGGTTGTGAGGTCAAAAAATGTTAACACTCATGCCAATATAGGCCACAATACACTCTATTTTCTTTTTTCTGCTAGATTAAAATATCGGGGGAGCTCAATCTGAGGGCAGATAGTAAAATGCCACTGAGCAGGCATGTAGAGAAAGCACCTGAGGCTTTGTGATTTATTGCGAGCCGAAGCTGCAGCCAAGTCACCAACTCTAATTAGAAAATCCCGTGCAGGCAGTTGAGTGCGGCAGCAGGTCTTAAATCTCAGAGCCGACAGCGTCAGACTGCAGGAGCATTCAGGTTCGAGGAGGGAGCAGCCTCTGCATCAGCACCATGAACATTATTGTTTCATAAAGTGTACAGTATATAAAGTATTACTTTTAAAAATTTTTATTATGTGTTGGTGAAGTTATACTTCATCTTGTTAAGTCTCTTTTCCCTGTCTATAAGCAATATTATATAGTTCTTTTTTAAAAGAATTAACAGGAATATAGCTGCAAAAATATAATAGCATAGAACAGAATAGAATAGAAAATCCCTTTATTGTCCCACAATGGGGAAATTCTGGTGTTTATAGCAGCAAAACAAATATAATAAATGGTCACACAAATGTGGACCTTAGAAAACTGTATAAGAATAACAAAATTGGAGGAGTTAAAGATTAAACAAATCAAATACAGTACGGTAAAGTGTTTTAACAATATAAATACAGTACATCTGGAGAATAAAGAACCAATATACAGCTGTGGACATTTTTACAGTACTTAATATTTGAAAATAGCAGCAACATCAGAGATGTGAAAAATGACAGCAGCATGTTATTTAACTAAGATAGAAATTGTGCAAAATCAGCATGAATGTAACAACTTATTGAGGTTGTTGAGAACAGTGGTGTTTATAAAATCTTACAGCTGCTGGGAGGAAGGATCCGTGATAATGCTCCCTGTTGCATTTAGGGGGCAGCAGTCTGTCAGTGAAGGAGCAACTCCTTTATGCGGTAATATAATAATATAATATAAATACTTCCCTTTCAGCTGTAACTTCTGTACAAATGGGTTTTATTTGCATCTTATACAAGTCATTAAAACCATATCTAATAATATTCAAGCCTCAGTCAAATTTCCTATGGTCCCTGAACTGATCACTGTGATCTCCCCTTCAGACTTTCCAGTTCTGGTTAACCAGTCTACTGAGTTCCAGATCCAACTTCCGTTATTCTTTAACATTCAATAAACCTGTTAAACTTTTTCCCTTGGTCTCTGAGTGGTTCTCTGCATGTGGGTCAGATCGCTTAAACCAATCATGACACAAACGACCCGCATTCCAAAGGGGTGGACCCCTTTATCCATTTCAAATTGCATGTTTTCAAAACAAAAACAACGCTTTGTTGGGCTACTGTATAAAACCTCAAACTCAGCACTATGCCTGAAATTTGAATTGAAAAAGCTTCCTGGATGGGAAGCAAAATGTCTTCGAACTTGGAAACAGAGTCCAGTGGATTGTTTTAAATTTTCTTTTTTTGAAATGACTATGACCTGAATGACTAAGAATCTTCACCAGCAATACCTGTAGCACAGGACTGATATATTTCCCCGTGCTCTCTCTCTCCGGTTTGGATATATATTGAACAGAGGACTGGTGGGGAGCAGAGCACTTGAAAGTAGATCATCGGTGAAGTCATAAGGATGATGAGGATGAAGAGAGAGCTTTGGACTTAATGAAAATCTTGTGGAGATCATGATATTCAGAAGGAACATTGGATAAATCAGATGAAGTGGGTTCATCTTCAGGAGGAGAGACCACTGAGGAGAGGAAATCAGAATGGGGATATGATGACAAGCTATATAAAGTCCTTGACTCTACCCGACTGTTCCTCAAATTGAGGTTTGGGTTATGGAAGATTAGCCATGAGTAGCCTTGAACTACTCGAGACTGAGGTAAGGGAAACTGAAAAATGGGCTATCACAGGTGTTTCTTAAAAGTAAAGATTTTATGGGTTTGGTGGGTTGAGTAATGACAGGTAAGGCTTTACCATCCAGGAAGAGACCGTTAACGGAGCTGAGAGAGTGACAGCAGTAATCTGGAGTTGGGTAACCAAATTGTCATCAATTTGATTCTGATTACATCTGGAATCAACAACAACAAAAAGTCTGAAAGGATAGATCCCTTGTTATCCAAAAGCATGGTAGAGTTAAATTGGAAACCTCCTTGAATTGCCCATCTTTCTTCCCGTATCCAATGGTGGGCTTTCCCATTTGGCAAGGTTGTAGAGCTGGATATGTAGTGTCCATTTTGTCCACAATAGCGCATGCCTCAGGCCTCAAACCATGCTGTTGCTCTTCAGGAGTGAGTCTGCTTCTGCCTAGGTTCTGCTAGGATGTGATCAGCAGATGTTGAGATGACTTCAGCTATGGGCAAAGAAAGATCCCTACTTTTGTTCCAGTGTGTATATTTATTGAATTATAACTATATTTTTTTACAAACAGAACTGGGAAACTGAACTTTCCCACTTTCCATTCTTTCCTTGGAAATAGTTATTTCACAAATCCTATTGTTAATTTTTTATGGCGGTGTGAATAAGATCATCTTAAGTGTCATATTCCTCTTGGAATGCCCATTCATCATGAATATCCTCAGATATGGCCTGTTTATTTTTTGAAGTCCTGTACACACTTGAACTCCACCCATTCTGATACTCTTCCTCCTAAAAGACTGGACACTTTATAGATCTTTTAAGGATTTGTTAAATTAAACCACTGTTCTTTGCAACTACATGCAAATTTTGTATAGATTTAGACCAGATCAACTGCGGAAATGAATGTGGCTCACAAACCAATGTACAGAATATGTTACAATAACTTATTTGTAGATCTGCTATTACAGTATAGTTATCAGGTTATAGCTTTTTGCCATATGGGCTTATGCCAACATATGGCTAATCCCGCTTCAAATTATTTTTAAGAAAATGAGGCTCTGGGAAACCTGTACCTTATAGACTGATCTCCATCAATTAAATAATAAAACTTTATCTTAGAATATTTTTTGTCAGTTTGGTATTAAAAGTCACACAACTAAATAGGAAACAGATGATTAATTGTGCTGTACAATGAAATAAATAAAAAAACATACAAACAAAATAACTACAAAGAACAAAACTACATTATGACCAAACCTTAGGTATAGAAAAATAACTTATTAGCCAAAGTATGGGACACTTTTGTTTAATTTAAAGCATATCATATTTATTTAAGGTTGTAATGTTCCTGTTCTCCTTTTCGCTGATTGCACTTTGATTTAAAGAGAACCACTCTAATTCAGGTTGCTAGACAGGAAATGACCATTCCTTATAAATAATAATGAATGGCATCATCCATCAGGTCTTTTCTCTTTCAAGTTAACTATATTTCTACATTAGGACACTCACATTCTATGTCACTGTGTGTGATAGGATGTGTAGCATCTCAGAGTTTAGCTGGTGTGTTTTGTGTTGGACTGCACTATAGGTCACAATGCTTCAGTGACGCTAAGGAAAAGGCTACGCAAGACGTGGTACACACTATGTGTTTTACTGTCAGTTCTCATTTTCTCTTTCGCACACACAAATAGTTACATTGAGAGATTTACACTGCCAACCACAAAAACCCAAACTACTTAGTGGAGCAAAGCTGTGACTTTTCTTTTCTCGCTGAATGGCAGCCAGGCTGGCAACTTGGCAAGTCTTCTAAATTATATTAAGATATGTTTTGACATACACGCACAGACTAAACACTCAAATACAGACATGGCTGACAGCTCCTGTTTGCTCTTAGAACTAAAATAACAGAAGTATCAATGGAAGCACTACTCGCCTGCTGGGTTGTCTTTTGATGTCAGCTGGTGCACAGAGAATATATTTAACTGTCTGTCCAAATGTAGATACGCACAAACATGCACACATAGAATGTACCCCATATAACTACAAATTACAGATCATTTTCTATTCAGAGGTATGCATTTAAAGCTGCTCTCCTATTATCAAATGAGGACACAAATAATGTTACTCATTAAGAAAAGCAGCTGACAAATTATCCTAACTTTAGCAGTAGGAATATCAGTTATATGCCTATGCTCTTCAATTACTGCCCAATCTGAGATATTTGATGATTGTAGTAGGAATAAATATTTATTTACTAAATCTTAGAGTACATATCTGATTGCATCTGTGGTACAGTATCAGTTAGAGTAGCAGACACATCTAACTGTGACAGGGTGAGCTTGAGACGTTATATTTTTTCATGTTTCTGCCAGACAGTGTAGCCCTGAGCTTTGTTGTCTGAGTGCTAATCAGAAGCCCACAAAACCTTTATAAAAATGTATAATCGTACTCATGGTCTTCTGCTTTATCTGAGAACTGGTCGCAGAGGCATCAGAGAGTCCCCAAAACACCTCTTGCAAGCTTTACTTCCAGGGTAAGCCTCATGTACTCCGAGGCCAACCAAAAGACTCTGCCATGTCTTGAGTTGTATCATGGGCCATTTCAGCCATTTTTGAGCTTTTCAGTCATGATCAAATTCAATTCAATTCAGTTTATTTATATTGCAAAAATTAGCAACATGTCATCATCAAAGGCACTTTACAATTCAACCAGATCATACAGTCAAATTAATTCAGTTATCTATGTAAGGAAAACCAGTTGATTGCATCATTGACACCAAGGCAATCCCTCACACTAAGCATGCTTGTAGTGACAGTGGAGAGGAAAAACTCCCTTTGAAGCCTGGCTTACAATTATTCAAATAATCAATTAACATGATTAATTGTTACAGCCCTAGATAAAATACAGAAATGGACTACAAAGAGTGACTACAGCCCATATGTACTGTCAGAGGCAACCAAAGAGAACTCAAATGCAGGACTCAACTCAGGGAAATTAAGTCAAAAAAGTTATTTAGTGTGCTACTGCACAATGAGTGGAGCAACTGGTACAAATATAAAAAAAAACAAGTCTGGTCAAAAAACAAAGAGAGCAACTAGCTTAACTGCTTGGCAAGGTAGAATAAAGGCTGCGACGTTTGACACAAGTGACAAAGATTAACTGGCAAAGAAGGCTGCAGAGGAAGAAGTTTAAATAGGTGAGGCAATTGGCAACAAGACACAGGTGAGCAGTATCAGGAAGGCTGATTAAAGGGGAATCCCAGGAAGTTAAGTAGTCTGAAATGAGAACAGTAATTAGTGAACCAAAAGAAAACAGGAAGTTAAAACAACAACTGAGCCAGACACAAAATGACAAAATGGAAAGAAAGAAACTAATCAGTAGAGCTGCATGTGACATTTACAACTTCTATAGTGAAGATAATATTTTAAATGCTCAGTGTCAGTTCCTCTTATAGTTTCAGTGCAAATGTAAATGCAATACATTTATTTGCTGTCCCTTGAATGTATTATTTTGCATGATACAGAGAGAGGATATTAGATAAAAAAAATAATTAAAAAAATAAGAGTGGGGTTTACCTCTGTTTACCTCTGCACAATTCTATATCTTCAAAAGAAAACACAGGATAAATCCACATATAACAGAGAAATTTAAAATATATTTGGTTAAAAAGGCACCGTCTTAGTCGCTGTTAAGTTTAAATGAAAACCTTTTCAAAGCGGAAAAAAGTCCTAATTTATGGGAGAATTATCCTGCCATAATGCAAGAGCACATAATTTCAATTTGGTTTGCATTATGGCAGGATAATTCTCCCATACTAATTCCACATTCGTCAGAGCCAGTGATGGTTTAAATATTGATAAACAGCACCTAGTGTGTGTAGTGCTTATAAGATTTGTATTAATGTTGCAAGAAATGCTGCTGTTCTCTTTAAACAAAATGTGCCCCATGTTTTATCATTGTCTCCCTTCTATCTCCTCTTTCTTTCATCTTTTCTCCTTTTTTTCAGTTTTTCCTCTTCTATTGTGTTTACATTGCAGTGTCCATATAATCTGTAAAACTCCCTGCATAATTATAATAAAGCAATTTTTCCGCATGAAACAAGCGGAACACTATGACGATAGCCATACTGCTCCACTTGTGAAAGTAAAATCTGTTGGGCTCTTTTTGGCATCAAGACAATTATTCTTATTGCCACATTGCCAGACAGGACACTGTTAAGAAAAAAAAAAGTGCCTCGATGCTCACATCAAGCATAAAAAAGGGCATGCATATTTTTGCATAGGAACAATGACATCAGACCAATGAATGAAACTGAAGACCAAAAGTGTCCCTACCAAAGTTGAAATCAAACCTACGCCTGTTAGGATCCTCAGGCTTGCCCACTAGAGGGCGCTGAGGATCCTCTTCTGCTCTTTGTTATTTTCCCTTAGGGCTGGAGTTACTGTTGGGATCTGGAGATTACCCTCTGTCTCCAGCAGACTGCGCCATGGGTCTCCTAGGGCTGGAGTCTTCCTGCACACCTGTTGTTAATCGACTCATCAGGAGACCTCCCCTTTATAAGCTCTGCCAGGCCTTGCTTCCACGCCGCAGTGTTGATCTTAGTTAGAAACCTGTCTCTGGTCTGAAGCTCAGGAAGAGCTGCCTCACTGGAACCCTGTCTCTGGTCTGAAGCTCCGGGAGAGCTGCATCACAGGAAACCAGTCTCAAGCCTGAAGCTCTAGGAGAGCTTAACCTGCTAATCTGCCCTGGTGAGCCAACCTGAAGGTTCCTATGTGGAATCACCCTGAAGAATCCTATGTGGATATTCCCTGTTGTTCTCTGCAATGAGCTGGAAGCTCACCCTGAAGAATCCTATGTGGATATTCCCAGTTGTTCTCTGCAATGAGCTGGAAGCTCAGCCTGAGGAATCCTATGTGGATATTCCCTGTTGTTCTCTGCAATGAGCTGGAAGCTCAGCCTGAGGAATCCTATGTGGATATTCCCTGTTGTTCTCTGCAGTGAGCTGGAAGCTCAAATCTTGGTCTGCCATACTAAGCCTGAAGCTAGACGCTTAGCTTCCCATGAACTCTGCTAACCAACAGTCTCCGGTCCCAGTCAAGACTTTAGTGTACCAGCCCTGAACCTGTTCCTGATTTAATTCTTTATCGTGTGCTTGTGAACCACAATAAACTCTGTTGAACTTTTACCCCGTCTCCGTGTGTGTTCTGCATTTTGGGCTTAACTCAGAGACCCATCATGACAACGCCCTTGGCCTATTATGGAAGGTGGGTGCTAGCTTAAAGTTAGTGTTTCTAATGAAAGGTTACTTTACATTATTTTATTACATTATAAGCATGGCATGAGGCACTACAGAGGCCTGTCAACAACCTGATTATTTAAGTCAAGTGTGTGGTAAGTAAGAAACACCTAAAGTTGCATGATGCTGTAGGAGTGCAAACCACAGTCATCACTGACGCAGGTGCTTTTCAACAATATTTGTTCTAACACGGTAGCTCAGATGGAATTAATCAGTGCCTGGAGCTAATCCGCTTTGATGTATGCAGTGTGCACGCATCCACAGGCACTCAGGCACAAGAGGGATTCCCTCCTAGATCTCTCAAATTACTGCTACAGACATATGAATAAAAACAAAGCATACTTTACATCCCTCATTTAAATAGCCCCTCATCACTGACCCAGGGAAAACGTTTTACCTTATGTAGTTGAAAACTGGTCTTGCACTTAGTCAAGTTGCCGTCTATCTGTTACCTTACACTGCAATGTCTCCAGTGCATGCTTAAAGTCACCCCTTAAAAGGCCAACACAACCTTTTTATTGCAAAACGATTCTTGTCTTATTTCACATTAAGATAGTAACAGAGAATAAGAAAATAGAGAATAACTGATCTAGATTCAAACAGAGTAAGTCGACTCATAGCCACCATCTATGGCCTTTCTGAGGCCACATGGGTACCATCTGAGGGCATGCTGATCTCTGACCTCTACAAACTGGACAGCTTGTAATATTACCCAGCTAGAAAGTTCAGCATGTTTTACTGTTATGCCTGCGGTGATTCACAGTATGAACTAAACACCTGAGACAGATGAGGCCATTTCAGATATGCAAATGTTCACCTTGGACCAGCCTGTTAACATGTTCGCTCTCATCTGCATTCATTCACCAGTCGACCAACCTGACGCAGCACCAATAAGATCTTTATTGTCTGTCGCTCTGTGACCTCGGCAGAGGTAATTTGCAGCCGATCATGCTCTTTTCCCAGCTGTCCTGGTTAATTAATATGAGTTGCTTGTGAACACTGGTGCAGAGGATCCTTTACAAATACTCATCCTGTTTGTGTCCTCTATTATTACCAATGGCAGGTTGCTGTTCTTGAATACAACGCCATATCACCAAGTGAGATAGGGTGCTTCTAATTTCTTTCTTTTCAGAAAATGTGCTTATTTTTTCTTTCCAGCTGGTACTACTGTCTAATGTGGAAATCTGATCAGTAAAATCAGTCTGCAGACATTTGATAGTCATTTGATTAAGAAAATTGCGATTAACTTTCATCTCTATTTATTGCAATCGATCTCCACTTAACTGTGATTCTAAGCCAAGATAATCTAAAACATGTCATCATAATTTCAGTTAAACAATAAAACTATACCATATAATTCTCGTAAAACTCCCTTAGATTATTAATGAAGGAAAAAGGATAAAAAAGGAAAAAGCTAATAGATTATGAAATAGTAATAGTTTATTTTTTTATCGGAGAAAGCACAACCTCCTGAGTGAAACTTGTTAGTTTTTTTTATTATGTTTCATTTTTCTTTTCTTTTTCTTTATCACATACAGTATATAAACTTTAGTCTCAAGTTGAATCCCCCTGCATGATAACATACATTATTGTTTTGTCACAGATATTCCTGTGCAGCTGAACATGGTTTCGTCCTGTATGGGGAAAAATTCAGAAATACCTCCCTCCATTTTTACATAGTTACAACCCTGCCTTCTTACCACCTCCCATTAAAAAAAAAGAAAAGAAAAAAAAAACAACCCCCAGCAAAGACTTTTCTAAATAAAAAAAAAAGCTACACTTTCTTATCAGATGCAAATAAAGGTGAACATTGTTACTAAGCATAATGAATCCAGCTTGCCCTTTTTGAACCACAGATGCTCAGTTTGATTCTGGCTGTTGACCATAAATTGCTAACTTCCTATTATTGAAAGAGCTGTCGAAGGACATAAAAAAGAACAGTGGCAACTTATGAATGACAGTGGTTTGAAAAAGTCAGTAACTCTATTTCACAGTAAATAAGCTACAAATTAAGTACAGTATATAAAAAATTCTGCCAATATTATCAGATCTTTTGAATGCAATTTCCACAAAACATATACAGAAGACCACTTGTTGCTTCAATACTATCACTGTTTCACTATATCATGTCCTTGATTTTACAGTACACTGTATTTCACCATTTTGGTTTGTATTTTCCCCAAACCAGATGTGATTTTACTTTACCACTGTTTCTGTCACTTCCTGCTGTCTATCTTTGCTGGACAGTCAGAGGTGCAGTTGAGGTTTGAAGATAAAGAAGGGTATCACCCCCCTATTTTGAAAAAACATACAAACAAAAAAACAAAAAACAAAATCAAATTACTACAGACATTGAGACATAGTTTGTTTTTGTTTTTTTTGATAGTATGCAAAATCAGATCCATTGGGTTTTGGGATTAAGAACAAATCAGCTTCTGTGTTTACACAGAGTAAAAAAATCTTGCCTTCTTAAAAGGTATAATATAGTAGCATAGTGGTTTTTTTCAGCATAATAAACTTAATTTGCCTGTGTAGTGCATGCATGTACAAGAAACTGTTGTTGCTTGTGTCTGCCTTTGGTAATTTTGAAATAACATCAACCAGCTGGTTCATTTAAATACACAGTGACGATTATGCAGACCTTTGCAGGAACTATTTATGGTTGAATGTGGTTATTAGGATGGCCAAACATGCCTTGGATGCAAACTTCAAAGCACAAGTATGACTTATAGAGGAAAATTGTTTTTTTCCGTACTTTTTCAAGCGTATGGATTCCAAGTATCTTTTTAATAAACAAGACCTGTGCAGGAATTCTCTCTTGACCAAGAAGTTAAAAATTTGATTATATGGACATCATATAATGTGACATCAGGACAGAGGTTGTGCCTAAACCAAGTGCAACATCCCAAGAAAAGAATATCATGCCAACTGTAGAATATTGAGTTGAAAGGGACTCATTTGGCTATATTTTACTGCACCTGGACCAAGCCAATAAACATCTTTGACATTCAATTATTTTTTAAGGACAATAAAAACCAAAAAAAGTTTTAATCAATAAAATGAGTACCAGATGGCTAAATAATGTCGCAGTTACAATGAAATGCATTTAGTAAACAGTATTTCACATCAAATTAAAAAGTGTGTACCACCGATTGCCACCTTTTAAAGGATTTATTGGCTGTTGCCATGAAGAAAAGTGGCAAAGCCATTGAATTTGAACACTGAACAATAATTTATCCAATTAAAAAAAGAAAAGTTATTTAAAATTCCAACTTGAAATACAAATAGCTAATTTTGATAACAGAAGATCTACATCAATGACTATACAGAACACTAAGGTTGTGGGGGATATATTTCATGGTGGCAACCCGGTTACCACATACATATCCAAGGGCATAACCATCATCCTAGAAGTGAGGATGGATCATTTTTCAGAGTGTCTCTAATTCAATTTCACCTTTTCTTAGTGGCTAAAGCACCGAATAATCCCAACCAGTCACAGTACAACACCAGCGGACCAACTAGACTAGTTCTTTAAACTATATACTAAAAATAATTTCAAGTTTTAGCTATGAAACTCTATTTTAGGATCATATTAACCCTTGAACATCTTGAACTAGCAGCCAGAAGTACCAAACAATGAACATGAAGAGATCAGTAATACTCCATTCCTGTGAGCAACGGTTAAATAAGCAACATTTTATTGAATGGCATGAACATACATTATAAGCACGAAAGATCATACATTTGTCAAATATGCACAGATGTAAGAAATTAATGAAGATACAGAACTACGTCATGGTCTATAACTACCATTCCACCTTTATTTATAAAGCACTGATCTGCAGGCTGTTCTTAACTGTCAGTGGTACAACAGTAAGGGCTCTGACACATGGCCTTCTCTTTGTGCTTTCTATTACAAAAACATTTGTGTGAAAGACAGTGTGAATTAAATTGACCGCTGAGAGTCAATATGCAAGGAAGAAATAGTTTTATTTTAGTCTGCAGAGGAGAACGATGCTCACAGTTGAACTGTTAGTGAGGCTCTGGTGGGGTGGTTTCCCACCCGTGCATATAAAGAGAATTCTCACACACGAACATTGGGTCTTCCCAAGAGAAACAACTTTGAGTTCATCATAGACATACATTTTTCACTAGTCAGATAAAAAAACATTTCAAAACAGCTGTATCTGCCATTCACAGCATTAGGGAGTCTAAAACACCTTGAAGGGCATGTATCTATATTTCACCCTTGTCTAGAGTTAGGAGGCAACTGCTCTCCGTCATCTCACTCCCAACTCCCCACATGGCTTCCAGCATAGACAGGTTCAAGTTAACTTCTATTTGGCTGAGAATAGGCACAGTCTAACATCTCATCTCACAACAGTTTTTCAAACAATTTTCCTTTTTTTTTTTTAATCTGTCCATTTTTTTTTTCCTATTACCTACCATGTTTCACCCTGCAATAGATCTCTTTTCCGTAAGTTATGTAAGTTGTCTGTGACCCTGTGTCATTCTCCCTGATGCTGACCTCTGGTCCATCTCTTCCCTGACTCTGCTCTTTCTGTTATGGCAATAAACATTAATTAACCATCAATTAATTAATTAGCAATTAATCAATAAATTAATTAAACATCAATTAACCTCAAATTAATTTTAACACACAGATATATATATATATATATATATATATATATATATATATATATATATATATATATATATATATATATATATATATTTTCTCTGCCTCTGATCCATCTCCTCCCTGCCTCTACTCTTTCTATTGTAGCAATAAACATTAAAAAAAATTTGGAAAGAAAAAAATGAGATAGAACAAGAACAGAAGCACAAGAAAGTACTGTGACATTCAACTTTAAAGTCACTTTTCTGCCATAGGCATTTATTAATGTCTTCCATGACTGCCCTTTCTTTATTGTGACCAATATACTTATGTTAAACAGAAAGCAATTGTGAGCACAGTCATCCCAGAAATGAAAGAGGATTGGATTTATTCCAAGACTAAACTTCTGTCACATTTTCATATTGAAAAGAGGAACCACTGATATTTTCAATAGCCACTGCAAAATTGTCAGGGTTCTGTGTTTCTTTGCTCTGCTTACTCTCTTCCACAGATGGTTGTTGCTGACAGGTGGGTGTGGCCCCACACCTGCGGCTCATTCAGACTGCTCGACTGAGCTTAAGAGGAGCGTTCAGTCTGCTGAAGGACGCCAGAGTATTTAACCGCTGTGGTACGCCTAGGCCCTCTGTCCAGTCGACAGATCTCTGAAACCTGATGTTCTGGATTCCTGATTCTAACCTGTCTGCCTCAAGTGGTTAAATTTTTGGAATGCTCACTTCCAGTCTTCATGCTCTGAGGACTGGCCTTCGAATCCCTGCTGATCAGATTCTGCTCTGGCGTTCCCCTCGAAGCCCCCATCAGTACTACCCAGTCAGACAAGAGATCCCTTCCCTGGATTCACACTGGTCCCTTCAGCTGCTCCTTAAACCTGCCACCGCTGCTCTGCTGCTCGGGCCCCCACCTAAGTCCCACCTGTCACTCAGCCACCTCCTCCCATGGGATACAGAACCCTGTACTCCACTCACCCTCCCCGCATAGGTTATCCGTACCCAGCGGTAAGCAGAGCAGCAATAGAGCAGGTTTATTTTGCTTTACTTAGTCTTAATCAATTTCCTCTTTCTTCCTGCAGAACTCTAAACACTGACCTTATTTCTGTGTAGTCAAATAAACATCTTAAACTGCTCCTGTTTTCCCCCGTCTGTCTGCATGTGGGCCAAATACCTCAAAACCATGACAAAAATGTTATAATGTTGTTACAGAAAAACATTATATCTATTTACTGTATGTTTACAGAATGCAGATTTATAATTATTAATAAAGAATGCACTTTTAATCACATTTTATTACATTTGGAAAGTGGAAATGAAAAGGTAAACCAAACTAACTTAATTCAATTAAGATTGTGTCTTACTATTAGCAATATTTATATTACAAATGTGAAAATAACGCACAAGAGAAAAAAGTAGCATTATTTTATAGGTTTCTGGCAAGGGTGCTACCATGTTGTCACCAAGCGGTGATGTCACAGTGTTGGTTAACGCTTCAGCTGGCAGTTGAATGAATTAGTAAAACCACCTATACATCACAACAGTAAAATACTTAAGAAATTTGGTATAATGGAAGATGAACTCGTGACCCGAGCCATAGTATGATGAGAGAGGCTACCCAACAGAACACCAGTTTTGGAGATCATATAAAGCAGCAGACTTTTTAGTTTGGCAAGCTAGCTGTCCACCCGACAGCCAGCTAAAGCCTGAAGCTTTAGTGTTTTTAATTTCACCACCTATAAGCTGGGCTCCACTGACCAGCCAACACACTATGAGAGAGGGTCATTGGCAACAATCAGCTGTAATGTCAGAGTACAAAAGCACACTAAGCAGGGAGAGCAGAGAATCGTTAAGTTATGTTCTCAGGTTCTAAATCATCAACTATGCCCCTAACCCCTAAACAAGCATCCATCACTAGAGCTTAGTTCTTAGACTTTATCCCTATTCAAGCATCTAATTAAACACACTCTTTAATTGCTCAAACAGCAGCCGTTAGAATGAACATATGTGCACAACTGGAGCGCTTAGCCACAGGGTACAATAGCAGCTCCAAACCGTCAGAGACACTGTCTATTTCTTACAATTTCCCCTTTTCCACGGCAGGCAGTCAGGTTATCCTAAGGTCTGAGCTCTCCTTCACCATCCCACGGGCTTTATTCCTGAAACGTCCTGTCGCTCCAAGGTATTCGATCGGGGATCGTTCAGGGACAGCGTGGTCAAGTCCAAAACTTCCACCTCTCAGCACAGCAATCTAAATGTCCAAATATTGATAGAGCATAACTCAACATACATTATGTGGTCCAGGTAAGAATCCTGACAGCAGATAGATTCAATCACCATGGGCATCGGTGAATAGCAGCCACATGAGGTAGCGTTGCCAGCCTGCTTCAACAAAACACACTTACCAGTGGAAGAAATCCCACTGTAGTGCATCCATTTGGCATTCTATCAGACTGATTGCAAATCACAGGTTGCAGATAGAAAATACATATGGACACACTATGCTTGTATTTCTTACACCAGTACGTGTGTTTTGGGTGGAGTTGACTGGCAACAGTCTGAATGTATTACTCATTTCATAGCAGCATGTGACAAGCAGGTCTCAAGCTAGAAGACTTAAGCAAAAGGGTAAATAAGACAACACTTCAACTGTGTATAGAGGAATATATGGGTAGAAGCATTTTTATATTAATACATATGCATTTTAGAGCAGAAATTGGAATATTTAAACTACAAAACCCAAATTCAATATATATTTAAAGATGATCACACAACAAAGGCGACTGAAAGTTTATATTACATGTTTTAATGTCTGTGTATAAAGGCAAAGTGAAACCTCAGCATTCTGTGTCCAATACAGAATTACCGAAGGGCATACAAGGAATTTTCATTTGGCCTCACTTTCTTCTTCATGACTGTTAAACTGCAAACACACAAAAATAAAGAAGCAAACACACTTGCAAACATAAAAAGACAAAGAGACGATGCCTGTTTGGATAGTATTCTCAGAATTAAAAAAGACAAAAGAACAACATCGATATAGGCATCCACTGACAAGTCTCTGGTGCTCAGTCCTTTTGGGTTTACAAAGATTGTTTGAGAAGAGAAAAAGCAGAGTCATTAATTTAAGCTGTAAACTCTACAGAAAAAATATGCCTTATTTGGTTTGAATCAGAGGAGCAGAGAATTACCCTCTTGATAGGTCTTTAAGGTTTAGTGGTAAGTAAAACATTTAACTCTACAATCTCAGTAAGGATCTAAGTTATTTAGTGTTGCTATTTGTTAGTCTTTCCTTTATTTACTCATAGGCAAAGACAAATAGAGGTTAAGAATACATTTATCTAAACAGAGAGCCAACCAGCCAGCCTAACCCCACACCAGTGGCCAAAGTAGCAGGATTACAGGACTGAATCAGTTAATGTCAAAGACCATTTCCCCATTAGGACTCCTTATGAAGTAGATGTTGAGGGAAGGGGTATTTTTTTTGCCTAATCTCTGCCATCCTGGATGGCACAACAAGCCTGGGTAAGTCTATTTTTAGTCTTAATTAGCTTGTCTCTCATGCTTTTTATAAAGTAGCAAAAATTAAAACAACACTCTTCATATAATGAGTGCTCCAGAATTAATGTAAAAGTGCAAAGTTGGACGTTTATCAACATGATTTGCCTGCAGGCAAATGTTAGGGCCTTTATGAGACCCCTTCTCTAACCTTTAGATCATGTCCATGAGTTCCTACCACAAAATGTTTTGCCCTTCTATAGGTCTTACTGTTTACATTTTTTCTTTTTATTTCTAAGGAGTGTTGTGTTTCACATCCTTGAAATGAATATAAATTTGGATGGACTATTGAGCATTGCTTGAACTAGGATTCCTCCACTGTAACCACATACAGCCCAGACCAGGTTGTCTGCAACTTTATCTCTGAGTTTAGCAGGAAAGGCCTGGAACCAGAGAACAGCAGACTGGTTGCAAGCAACTTCTTTAGTGCGCACAGTGCCTATAACAATGCAGCCATCCACAACTAGATCATGCTAAGCTTTTCCCCTATGTTAGATTTGTTTTTGAACATGCATATGCTAATAAGCAACCCTGTGCTAATGCCAATGCCAGCAGAGCTAGATAACATTGTTTATGTTTTTTGATACACTCATTACATTTGATTGCAATAACAGGACCAATGATCCCATCAACATGAGTTTGTACATGCCTGCTAGCCCTTAGCTCTTTGTCTAGATAACTAACATTAAACTCAGTCTACCAACAACGCCACCCTCTACATTAATAAATTTTTCGTTTTGGTATTACCTCAGGAACGAACACCTGATGTTAAGAATCAGTTATCTAACATTTGTGGATTTATCATTAAGGAAATCATTCTTTGAAATATTGTTTTAACAAACAATCTTTTATTCACTTTGTAGATTTTCTTTGGTGAATTGTACATATTAAAATAGTTTTTAATATGTAAAAGCTAATTTGACCTTATTCTAAATTCTTCAAGATAAATTTTGATTCTTAAACATAAATCCATACTGAACTACAACATCAAAGCATTATCCTATTTATAATAGTTTTAAGAATTTACATTCTTCCTTTTTTCTATGTGCACAAAGCTATTTAGCTTCATTGAATTTCACTAGTTTAGTTAAGAAATCTGTTTAACCTGGAGCATACTTTTGTTAATAAATTCCTATATTTTGAATGGAAGTTGTTTTGAATTTATTCCATATGGGTTAGACCATAATATGAGTTTGAGTCACACTTCTATCTGTTGCCCTGACATACAACAAGTTTGGAGCATGTTCATAGAATAACACCAGACAGTTGCTTGATTAAATAATAGGTGGCATAAATCAACACATAGTGCACAACAGGAAACACTAGATCAGGGATACCATTGATGGGCAGTATCCAACCAATTTTAGAATTTACCCTGGTCAAACAAATATAAATCAAAAGGGTTAATTACCTTTTCAGTTTAGGTCAAGTTCTCCACAGTCCTACAAAGGACATAGTTATTGATTTAGTGTCATAGTTATGGTTCTGTTTAGTTTTGTTTTGATGAGCATGCAAGCTTGTAAGGGTGTGACAGTCGCTGGTGCCCCACCCTGCGATGGTCCAATAGTCACTGGTGCCCCACCCTGCGAGGGTCCAATGGTCATAGGTGCCCCAGCCTGTGAGGGTGCGACAGTCACTGGTGCCCCAGCCCGCAAAGGTGCGACGGCCGCTGGTTAGTCAGCCTGCGAGGGTGCGACAGTCGCTGTTGCCCCAGCCTGCGAGGGTGCGACAACCTCTGGTGTCCCAGCCTACGAGGGTGCAACGGTCGCTGGTGCCCCAGCCTAATAAGTGGTGGTCCAGGGAGACCCTCCGCCCATCTATTCTCCAGGGTCTTGCTAGGTGCAGGATCAGGTGGAACCGCCTCCCATCGGTGCTCCAGTGTCCTGCAAGGTTTTGGTCCAGGTGGACCTGCCTCCCATCTGCTCTCCAGTGTCCTGCGAGGAGGACCCACAGCCCCTCAGTGGATGCTCCTCGAGCTCCAAGGCCCCTTAGCAAAGGCTCCTTGCCTTTTTGTGGGTCCCAAGCTGTGTTGCCTCCTGTTTCGCAGTCGGCAGTCCCCAAGGCTCCTGTGCCACGGTCATCAGTTCCCAAGATTCCTGCTGCAGAGATGCCAGCCTCCAAATTTCCTGCTGCAGAGACGCTGGCCTCAAAGGTTCCTGCTGCAGAGACGCCTGCCTCCACGGTCCCTGCTGCAGAAACTCCGGCCTCCACCTTTGCTGCTGCAGAGATTCCATCCTCACGGCCGTCCTCCAGAGGTCCTCCTTCGCCGTTCTAATGGCCGTCCTCAAGAGGTCCTTCTTTGCCGTCCTCACATCCGTCCTCCAGAGACTCTGCTTCACCTCCGGCCGGTCTCCAGAGACTGTGCTTTGTTTTCGCCCACCCTGGGTAGGTGGTTTTGTTTTTGGACTTTTTAGGGCCTCTGGCATCTGCCCTTAAGTGGGGGGTATTGTCATAGTTAGGATTCTGTTTAGTTTGGTTTTGGACTTAGGAGGACTTTTTCTTTTCACCCTGTCACTTTTCAGCCACCAGCAGTTATCATACCAGCTCATTTTGCCTCCAGCAACCACCCCACTCTGCATTATCTCCACCTGATCTCACTAATTATTACTCAGCTCACTTGTTCACCAGGCTACTTATACCTGCCTCTGCCTACTCATATCTGCGAGAACGTCTCACTCTCTCCTGCCAAGATCGTCTGTGTCTGCTTGCTGCAGTTCAGCCTGTTTCCTTCTCTACTGCAAACTACGTGCCCTTCCAGCTGAACTCTCCTAGTTGAGGTTGCCTTAGTCCCCATCCTGCAGTGCTAAATGTTCCTCTGTGAGTCTCATTCGCTTGCTTGCTTGTTCTGGTGCTTCTGGTTCTGTCACCAAGTACATCTCCTGGTTCTCTGCTCATCTCTGCAAACCAGCACTTTCAACCATGATTCCTCTGCCAAGACTGCAATTGTTTGCCTGCTTCATTTGCCATTATTCACCACGTCAATTAAACCTTTAAACGTAACTCTTTGTCTGACCAAATATCGGGTTCACTTGCAGTAAAGTGTGACATTTAGGTGTGTTAAAGCATAGACATATCTAAAATATTTAAGACACAGGCCCTTAAGGACTGGATTCTGATATTCCTGCTCTATATGTTAATAGTTAGAACAAATACAATTGTTAGATTTACATCACCTCTTCTAACATGGGGCTACTACAGCACAAACCTTGGCATGATGCACTAATAAAAAGCAGCTCATTAGTTTGCTTTTGTTAAAGGCTACACCCTGAAGGACACACAGTTTGTGGGCTTAAACATACCTTCCTCTCCTTCTGCTGTGAAATTCAGCAGTGATGGCTTCATTAGTCAGAGTGACCTGAGTGACTTGACATGAATAAGTCTTATGCAGATTTGGCACAGGTCAAACTTTCTGCAGCTTCTGCAAAATGCCTATTATCAATCTCCATAAAGGAGACGTAGCGGTCAGAGCTCACCCATTCGACATCTGCTGCTATGATGCACTCTAAAAGCCAACCAGCTGTCCACAGGTTTTTATTTGCATCCAGTCAGGACAAATATTTATGATCATTGAGATGTGCCCGTTTGAATTAAATCAGTGTAAAACTTGCATATTTAATAATGAGGAAATCTGCTTACAAATTTAGAAATTCATTGAATTTGCTTAAATTGATGTTTTTTTCATTTTAATCTTGTAACATTCTAAATCTGAGGTACCAGAAATAAATAAAAATCCTAGTTGTGTTCTGTGTGCAGAGACATTTTGGTTAACAACCAATTACATGGTTTGACATTATACGGGGTAAGTAAATGTCACTGACCTTACCTTGCATCATATAACTCAAGGTTTTTGCTCTTATCTACTTGGCTGTTTCATACATTTGATACTGTTTTACCCCTTTAGCTCAAACTTTTTAAGCTGTTTTTAACGATAAAGCCAACATAGTGTTCCCACTGGATCATTTGGGTGACGATGACACAAAAAAAACATGAGAAGTATGATGTACAACAAAGTAATGTGAAAGATTATATTCATGAGCAAGACTTCTTATTTTCTGATCCATTTATTTATTTTTTATTAGAGTTTTGAATTAGGCCAAAAAAACTTTAAATTGTATGGAGGACAATTAGAATGTGTTTAAACACATTCACAATGCAAATCAAAGAGGTGCATAAAACATTATTGGTTAAAATACTATTTTAAGGAACATTTTGTCTAGTTAGAAATCAATAATCATTTAGTAGATTGTTAAGGTTTTCTGTTTATTCCTCAGGGAAATACAGAGTAGTTTTACGAACCCTTAAAATGGCAGAGAGAAACTGTATTAACACAAGGGGACAAACAGCCTTGTCAACCTGCATTACGCTGAGCAAAGGGTCAAGCATGTGGTCGACCAGACACTTAAATCGCTAATGACAGCATGTCAAATGTAACATCACCGCTCCATAAATCTTGCTTCCCTGACATCCAAATGAAGCCACCTCAAAAAGATTTAATCTGGTTTCAGTTTTATCATGTAAACTCTCTTTATGAAAACTCAGAAAACTCAGATTTCCCCATTTTCACGTTTAGAAAATGTAGGTTTTCAGTAAAGGCACCCTGGTGTGTTGACATCATGACAGGTGGAGGCCTCAACAATTGCTTGCATGGATCAAAGATTACCTAACAAAATACCACAGTTTGTCAGACTAAAGGGTCAGCTGTCCAATTGAATAGTCATCAGCACAGAACACCTCAGGGGACAGTACTCTCACCCTTCATTTTTACTCTCTACACTTCTGACTTCCAGTACAGTGTTAATTATGAGTAACAATTACGAGAAACAACTATTTTAAAAAAGTGAATACAGAAAAATATTAAAGAAAAATCTAACCAATGCTGAAAAAGCCCCACATGTTTGTTTATAAGTGTGTCACTTTGACCATTGTCCATACGTGACTCTTGTCCCTTCTCAGGCACTATCTCTATGCATTAAGTCAACTTTCAGCTTCTCTAGCTAAAATCGTCCAGATCACAAGAAAGAAAGTGCAGTGCAGACCTGAGGGCATGTTATGAAAAGAAACAAACATATACTGTTGAGTCACTCTCACTGAGAATGTTTTTTAGATTAAATTATCTTAAAAAAAAAAACAACCTCAGACTGACCGTGGCAAGAAGACAAAAGATACATACACAGGCATAGGGGACAAGTGTGGGGCAAAGGGGTAACGTTTTATTCATGTCCTGCCTCATTCTGACAAAGCATTAGCCATTTTTCTAGGAGGATTTGCTAAACATGATTGCCATATATAGACCCAACGATCTATCCCCTGTCTGTCTCCTCCCGGTAAAGCTTGCTGATCAGATGGTCAAGTACCTTAGTCCAGTGTTTTTCAACCCTGGTCCTCAAGGCACACTGCCCTGCATGTTTTAGATGTTTCCCAGCTTTCACACACCTGTTATCAATTGATAGCAAATAATCAGGCCTTGCTGAACTGAAATCATCTGAATCAGGTGTGCTGAAGCTCAAAAACGTCCAAAACATGCAGAGCGGTGTGCCTTGAGGACCAGGTTTGAAAAACACTGCCTTAGTCTGCTCCCTTTGCAAAGAAGCAGCAGCTCTACTTTGAACTATACCCAGGTGAGGTCGATCCTAACCCTAGGTACGGTCTAACCACTCTGTTGACAATGGTTTTTTCCCCCCAACTGTGGGCCACTGAGGACCAATGTTCATGATTCATCTTAACATGTTCATTGGAGAAGAGGATGCTTTTGCTCATAAATGGCTGTTAGGCTTCTCCAATTACTGCAACCCCCTTCAGCCCTACTAACTCCACAGGACACCTCCAAAAGAGTTCTGCCCGGGGCCCCCCCACAGAGTTTGAAACAGTAAAAGACCACAGCTCACAAACTTTCTTTTCATGAAGCTGCCCAGCGGTTCACATTGGAAGAGGGAGCCATCATGGAAAACCAGGAGCAAGGTCCAGATCTCCTGAATTACCAACGCTAAGTCCTGATGGTTGACATTTCAGAACCAAACTGCCGCAAAACAGGCTGTTTGCAACATTCCTCTTTGAGTTTCAGGAACCTTTCAGATGTTTAAAGAGAGTGGAAATGATGATTTTTGATCACTTAACGTGTTTACTGTTACATGTTGGACCATGTGGTACGCTATGCTAACATGTTTGAGTTGTTATTTTTTGTTAAAGCTAAAACAAGCTTTATTTCACTAAAGGTTTAAACACTTACAGAACGTTAACAGTCATGTGTTTTCTCACATGCACATTATTGTCATAAAATGGGACAGATTGACCCAGTATTCAAGGTGAGACAGTCAGTAGGAAAGTTCAAAACTTTTATTAAAACAAAAATGAACATAGCAGAACAGAAACGGGCTTCAAAGGATCTGTGGACCTGCAGCGACTGCAGGAGGGGGGCGGGGCACCGCCCAATCCCTGACACTCTGGTTCTGAGAGAAACACAGGTAAGTGACCACGATCATCTGAACAGGAGGTGATTATCAGAGTGAGTCACTTACCTGGTTTAACAGTTCAGTCCATCCTCTCAATCTTAGGCAGGATCACCCAATGCACTGCCAACGAGATGCGGCCCTGAGCCCTCCAGAGCGTCCCTGATGCAGCGACTCCAGTGAGCAAGCAGGACTCCGATCCAGGACAGGGATTAAGATCAGACTTGTGTAATCCAGGAGTCTACAGTCCAGTCAGGGGTTCCGATCAGGAACTGACAGATTCAGGTTCCAGGAATCCATCAGAGCGGGAAGGCACGTTCTAAGTCCCGTGCATCGAGAAACCAGCTCAGACAGGAACGCACCTGGGAGGAGAGGTTCAGAGTCCTGTGCGTCAAGCAACCAGCTCAGAAAGAAATGCACAGACAGGCAGAATCCAGCAAGAGTCCAACCTTGGTTCAGGCCAACAGATCAGGCAGGGACACACAGGGCCAGGACGAGAGAGAACGGCATCAGGAAATCAGAACCTCTAGGGAAATGCTGAAACGCTCTCACCACTGGTTACGAAATAACTTGCCTGAGGACACTGGCTTGAGAATACTCCTAACTGGAACAAGGACATGAACCTTGGAAATAAATCTAAAGCTGGGCTGGACCAAATATAAAGCAGAACCTACAGGTGGACGAGATCAGTGATAATTAGGAGCTGGACAGAGTAAAGCAGGTGAAAGGCATGAGTAATTAAGGTGATCTATCAGGGCAGATCAAGACAATTACATTTTGATTACTAAGTTATGATCAAAAGTCATCTCATGGGAATCCTAATGTCTGCTCTCCACAAGCTCACTCAGAGAAGACTAAGAATCAGGTAACTTAGGGTAATTGGTTCCTGATTAAGCAAATCATTTAATAAAACATAATTTGGCCAATTAATGTTTTATTCACCTGGTGAATTTGCATTGTAAATTGGTTTGAAAACCTTCCATTTGCTCTAAATTAGTTAAAACCTCATTTGATCTCACAAACTCTTCAAGATAAAATTTTGTTCACAAGCACAGAATCCATGCTAAACTGTGAGACCATTGCATCATCTCACTGATGATGGTTTTCAACCATGTCTTTTTTATTTTTTTATTTCTCTGTACATGGTAGCTGAGTTTAATTAAGTTTCACTAGTTTTAGTGAAGAGTTTTTGACTGAAATATGTTTCACTTGGAGCTGACTGATTTTTGTTAATAAACTTTTGAATGAAAGTTGTGGTAAATTCATTCCATGTCTGAGCAGAATTATCTGATTGACCATGATTTGAGCTCAATTCATATTTTCATTTATTGTTTTAACATAGCCAGTAAGAAGTGTGTTCATAAACAATACATGACGACCCGAATAATATCTAAATAAATAAGATATTTACCACCCATACCGGAGTGGGTAATAAATATATTAAGGTTGCACAACAACTTGTATCCTGGATTTCCTTCATTTGTCTATGATCCATATCACCACAAGGGATGAGATATTGATTGATCATAATTTGATCTCTCTACATGCTTTTCAGTTTATCCAAAAGTCAGCCAGGGGTTGCCTCCCAAAAAGCCACCAGTCACACAGACCCACATCATTACCATATAAGGTAAAGCTAGAGCCTTTCTGAAAGTCCTCATATGTTAATATAAGAAAGTCAATTTGGCTGACTACACAGAACGTGTAAATCAGATAGAGAAGGGGACCGACATAACAGTTATTTAAAACATAAAATAAAATAAAAACAAATTAATCTTCAACCATATAAATCAGATAAGAAGGCCAGCATGTATAGAGCGTCCCCTTTTGGTTCAGCTTTAATACCATGTTCACACTGAACATTATTTGAGGAGCAAAGAAGTGTTTGCTGCTTCATTTTTGATGCTTGTACACATTAAGGTCAGACGTGCCTTAAGAGCATATTTGACTTTTCTCAGAAGTGCTTAGTAAAGTGTGTAAAGCTGCTAAGGTGTTTAATGGCAGTGAGCGACACTGCTACTGTTTGCTGTGATAAATGGGTAAAACGTAGTTTTAATATATTTGTAGTATGTAAGTGAGAAAATACACCTCAAAACATTGTCTGTGCAGTCAGTTCAACAAGAGTATGATCCTTCCTTAAAATATTATTTCCCTGTCAAAGCCGCACACACATACCGGCTATCACTGGGAACACAGCATCAGCTTTCTCAGGCCAGGTTGCCTCTTGGGGTTTTTACATTTTCTGCTTTTGTTTGTGGCAGCTAGAATTAGATGTTAGCATTTTTCATATATATATGGTAGAATCTGCAACCACCAGAATAATCATAGCGAATATATTTTGCCAGCAGGTTTTGACATTTTAAGTTAAATTAGGCATTAATAAACTGTTTCAGGGGAGTGATCATAGGGCTATGCATGAGCAGTACCGCCTATCTCCCTGCCAGCTCCAAGATCAGCTTCTCTCATTGGTTGATGTGGCGCGTTGAGTGGCAAAAAAGCATCCGTTGCCTCGTCATGAGCCTCAGATACTCAGAAGCTCATGAAATGCTGCTTCAGTTACTTAAATGCAATAAGATGCACATCTAAAGGTCTCAGCTTGAGACCTTTAGATGTGCCTTGATGCACATCAGTCATAGATGTAGTTTACATGTAAACCTGCTGCTTCAGATGCTCAAGTCGTGTGTTGTGTGAACGTTGCATAAGCCACAGTGGACTTGAGAAAGTGCTAGCAGAACAAAATATGAACATCTCCCACTCCAATCCATAACCTCTTGTGAACAAAACATCTTGTCTTCAGTTGCTGTATCCATGTTTGCCTATCCCTGAAAGTCGGTTCTTTTGAATTACAATGCATTTTGTAAGATTTATTTTTTTCCTAACCTTCACTACTTCTTAACAATTTAGTAATTATAATTTTATGCCTTGTCATTTTTGGAGTAGTCTCCTACTGTATTCCTCCTTTCTTTTATATTTTACATTACCCTTGACAGTGTTCAGTTCTATGATCTGATATTGCATGGCTTCTAAACCATTCCTTTTCTTCCATTTCCCCCGCATATCTCAATATTTTTTTTGCCTGTATCTTTTCAGTGTATTTCAATCCATTTCCTCCTTTGTTGTTATTCCTTTATGCCTTCTCTCACCTGCCGAATCCTGTAATTTCTATCTGTGCTTTGATTCGTATTTTCAAATAATTTACCTGAAGGTAATATCCACCAGTGACAACTCTTTTTATACCTAAATAGCTTTAAAACACAAATGATTCAATGCTGTTATCAAACCCTTGAGTTTCTAACCATGTGGACACAAACAAACTCAAACCTAAGGGCAATTGAGAGACACCAATACACATAACAGCCATGTTTTTAGACTGTCAGAGGAAGCCAGGTGACCAGAGAGGGAATCCATGGATGCAAGGTAAGAACATGCATACTGCAAGCCCTAGGTCAGGGTTTAATCCAACTAAGTTCTTAATGCAAGGTTTCAGGGCTACAAACTGTGCCACCACGCAATGATTATGGAATATGACTTGACACACAAACCGAAAGATCACAGTAATGTATTGTAAGAAACAGGATGCACTGTTTTAAAGCAGTCAGAAATTTGTCAGTATTTATAGCTAAAATCGTACACCCTTTTATCTGGTTTTCAAAGGTACTGGATAGAATTAAAAAACCTTGAGAAATATATTTTTTCCCTGTGAGAAGTGGCATGACCAAATTTTCAATTTTAATATCTTGTTATGGTTCTCCCGTTTTGGGACTTTGAGTTTTATAGTTTGCAGTTATAAGTTATTCTGTTTTGTTGATCTCTATTTTCCATTTTTTGTATATTTAAGCAGTCTTTAGTTACTCTCACTCCTTTTATAGAATATAATAGAAAATCCCTTTATTGTCCCAAAATGGGGAAATTCTGGTGTTTTTACAGCAGCAAAAAGATTATAGAAAAATCGTAACACAAATGTGGACCTTAGAAAAATGTATATGAATAAAATAATAGTGAAGAGTTAAAAGATAAACAATAAAATACTGCACTGTAAAGTGTTTTAACAATATATAACTGGAGAATAAATAACCAATATACAGCTATGGACATTTTTAACAGTAATGGATATTTGAAAATACGAGCATTTTGTTTTTCAAAATATTCCTGGTCTAATAAATGTCACTTCATCGACACATGCATATCATACCTTTGATTTTAAGAACGTTCCCTCACAAAAATGAAAAGAAATATTTTTCTGTATTACCGTACATTTACTTTTAATGACATCATATGAATTTTGAGGACATTTTTTCCTGGAGATCTAATTACCCTCCGTACCTAAATCAGTACATTCTCCCCTACAATGTACAGTGTTAAATATCAGTACTCATCTCCAGAGGGCCATTGTCTTTAATTAAAGTGTGGTTATCTCTTTTGTTTCACGCTTCATCATTAGCAGAGTCTCTCCTTTATGCAGACACCTCAGGTCACGGGCAGGTCATTTCACACAGCTGAAAAGTGTTTGTGGTTCACCTTCAGATTTGTTGGTGGTAGAAAAACTCCTGGTAGCTATTAAAGTGCCTTGGTGAACTGATGTGTTTATATAGTGTATTGTTGGCTGAAATCAAAGGTGCATTTAGAAAGGTTAAACACAAAAAAGTGGACATTAAATTTGAATAAAATTGCAAGATCCAAAATGACATTTTCTAGTTTTATTGCTTATGATATTTACCTTAAATTAGAAATGATCATGCAGCAAATTGGGATTCACAATGGTTGCTAGTTTCCTGGAGTCGTGATAAATATTTCAGAGATTAACTATGTTCAAAAATGTTTAGTTTTGTAAAAGAATGATTTTAAGAGTTGTGTAGTTCTGCTAAGCTAACATATTAGACATTAGTTAGAAAGCCATTTTTAACCTTCCAACAGCACTCTTAGTTGTTCTAATAAAACCTTGTCTCCAATTGTTTATGATTTAAGCATTGTTTAAAAATATTTGACATGTTTGGTGAATATACATTTGAATTTTAAACATTTCTCTAAATGTTACTGAGGACTTTCTCAATGCCTCATTCATTCAGTTTTATTCCAGATATAGAGATGCATAAGAACTTTAGTGGCTATGTGTATGTATAAAGTTTTGCTGATCGTAAAATCCCGATAATATTTTGCCAAAGCCTCTAGCCACTTAAGGCAGAAATACACTTAAGCCTGTGGTGAGAGTTCTCTAGCGTATCTGTGTTTTCTGATTGCCTGATCCTGAACCATTCTGTCTCTGGAGCTCTGAGCCTACCTGTCCTCGTTCTGATCTGTTTGCCTGAACTGTCTTTGGATACCTGCTGGATTTCTGCCTGTCTGTTAACCGAACCCAGAACAGTTTTCTGACTCCGAGCATGTTATCGACACCTGCTTTGGCATGAATCGAATAGACATCAAATCAAATACACAGCAAACAGACGTGAATCCTCATGTCTATTTGCTGCTAGCTATTTTAAAGAGGGTAAAGAATCATTTAACTAAAGTTTATTGGTTCCTGGTTAAGAAAATCATTAAATAAAACATTATTTGGCCAAATAATGTTTTATTCACCTTCCATTGTGAATTGGTTTGACAACTTTTAAATTGCTCTGAATTGGTGAAAAGCTTACGGGCTGTCAGGTCCCTGTATGACCGGTGTCAGAGTCTGGTCTGCATTGCCGGCAGTAAGTCGGGCTCGTTTCCGGTGAGAGTTGGACTCCGCCAGGGCTGCCCTTTGTCACCGATTCTGTTCATTACCTTCATGGACAGAATTTCTAGGTGCAGCCAAGGTGTTGAGGGGATCCGTTTTGGTGGCCTTAGGATTGCGTCTCTGCTTTTTGCAGATGATGTGGTCCTGTTGGCTTCATCAGGTCGTGATCTGCAGCTCTCGCTGGATCGGTTCGCAGCCGAGTGTGAAGCGGCCGGGATGGGGATCAGTGCCTCCAAATCCGAGGCCATGGTCTTGAGCCGGAAAAGGGTAGAGTGCCTTCTCCGGGTCAGGGGGGGTGTCCTGCCCCAAGTGGAGGAGTTTAAGTATCTTGGGATCTTGTTCACGAATGAGGGAAGAAGGGAGCGGGAGATTGACAGGCGGATTGGTGCAGCGTCTGCCGTGGCGTGAAGCGGGCGCTGTACCGGTCCGTCGTGATGAAGAGAGAGCTGAGTCAAAAAGCGAAGCTCTCGATTTACCGGTCGATCTACATTCCTACCCTCATCTATGGTCATGAACTCTGGGTCATGACCGAAAGAATGAGATCGCGGATACAAGCGGCCGAAATGGGTTTCCTCCGTAGAGTGGCTGGGCTCTCCCTTAGAGATAGGGTGAGAAGCTCGGTCATCCGGGAGGGACTCGGAGTAGAGCCGCTGCTCCTCCACGTCGAGAGGAGCCAGTTGAGGTGGCTTGGGCATCTGTTTAGGATGCCTCCTGGACGCCTCCCTGGTGAGGTGTTCCGGGCACGTCCCACCGGGGGGAGGCCCCGGGGAAGACCCAGGACACGCTGGAGAGACCATGTTTCTCGGCTTGCCTGGGAACGCCTTGGGGTTCCTCCTGAAGAGCTGCAAGAAGTGGCTGGGGAGAGGGAAGTCTGGGCCTCCCTTCTTAAACTGCTGCCCCCGCGACCCGACCCCGGATAAGTGGAGGAAGATGGATAGATGGATGGATGGATGGATGGTGAAAAGCTAATTTGATCACATCCCAAAGTCTTCAAGATAAACTTTGGCTCTCAAACACAAAATCCATACCGTTATATGGTTTTCAGCCATGTTTTCCCTTCCTCTTTTTAAATAATAGTTTAGTTGAGTTTCACTTTTCTAGTCACTTTTTGAGACACTTTTTTGTAGTCAAGATTTTTTGACTGAAATGTGTTTGACTTGGAGCTGAATGATTTTTGTTGATAATCTCTTATATTTTGAACTGAAGATGTAGTGAATTTATTCCATTTATGTGCAGAATGATCTGTTTGACAATGATTTGAACTTGTTTCACACTTTCATTCGTTGTTCTAAAAAAACAGCCAGTAGGACATGTGTTCATATATATGACAGTTCAAATATCTGATCAAATAAAATATTTACTGTACCACATATACAATAAATATATTAAAGTTACTCAGCAATGCTGATTGGACTGTCAATTGGCATTTAATTTTAGTCTGTTGCTGCCAAATCCAATCAGAATATTATTCAGCGAGTTTTTATACCAGAAAATCAGATAATTACTCTTTATCTTTAAACGTAGCTGTTAATTTTATTTTTTGAATCCCCTCCACTGTACAATTGTAATCTTTATTTTGTGTCTTTAGTGAAAAGCCATCTTGAAATGAAATGTGGATTTACATTTAGTTAAAGTGGGATACTCTACAGACTATATCCTGGCAAGTTTTTAAATTAGTTTTCAGTAAGTACCTGATGGAAATAACTGTTAATGTCGTCTAAACAATAAAAACTACAGCAGCCATGCAAAATAAATGAATAAATAATTGACAGTAATATAACTATGCCTTTGCAAGGGCTTTTCATGTCAAAGAAATATACTATTGCACAGAAGTAGACATGCCAGAATCTGGAGTTACTGTGAACTCCACCTGTCACTTTAAATATGTTTATCTCAGGTCAAAAGTGAGTTCCTTTAAAGAAGAAAGAGAAGTCAAACTTATTTTTAGATTTTTGTGTAAATGTCAAATGTCATGTGTCAAAGTGTGGGGGGGTGCAACGGATTACATGCCTAAGGAATAACATGCAAGTTTGAGAAAATGACTCAGACTTATATAAATGTAAGTGTTTTTATCTCTTCATATATATATATATATATATATATAAATCTAATTGTTTTTGCTTCTTCATGTTGGTTTCAAATTAAAAAACAAACTGCCTGTATATACATGGAGCCACATCCACCACAAAACACCTGTAGACACAAAGTTCTTTCCAGCTTATTCACTGCAATTCACTTTTGATCCTTTTGGAGTTCTTGCATTCTGAGAAATTAAATCTTTGTTTCACATGAGCTATAGGTAAAGCTTTTCTAAGTCTTACTAAGGGCATCAATGGTTATAGATGTAGATGTGCTGGGATATCTGAATGTAACGGTGCATACATTTATAAGCTTTTTTAAATATATGGTTTGGTGTATTACAGAGGTTTCAAGTCACGAAGTACAAATACTTCGTTACTGTACTTAAGTACACTTTTTAGGTATGTAAACTTTACTCCATTACTTATTTTTCTTCCTTCTTCTGACTTCTACTTTTCTACATTTTCACACAAGTATCTGTACTTTCTGTTCCTTACATTTTTAAAACAAAAGTTACTTGTTACTCTTGGCTTTGGTTTAATGTTTATAAATATTTATTTCATGTCATGTGCGCCATCCAATGCAGATTATTGGCTCCATCCACATCTAGTGAAAATTAGTGTAATTGGAGGAGTCATATAACGCCAACTCTCATTTGTTAGCTATTCATCAAATTTGTGCTGACACCAAAGGAAATAATCAGAAGCAATCAGGAGTTCTTCAAACTGTAAACGTGAATTGTCTATGCCATGCTACAATGTCGGATTCAGAAAAAGATGTAAAAATGTCTGAAGGGTTGGACACAGGCGAGAGCGTATGGGGACATGGGGATGGAGACCAACAAGACCTCCCTCATCCTTGGCCCTATCTCAAAGAATTTTTACCAGAGTATTTTTAAACTGCAGTATCCATACTTCTACTTAAGTAACAAATGTGTTTACTTTTGACACCACTGGTGAATTATTGAAATTAAATGTCTTTTGTCAATAAGGAGATGGAGGAAAACTTTACAGTAGCTGCAAAAGCATTCCAAATACTGAGAAACATATTATTAACATCCATTTGCTACTAGAAATTACTCTAAAACTAAATTAAAAGAAAAAAGGTCTACATATTTGTGAAGTCTAGCTGTATATCAAAACTTCAAGAGGAAAAATGGCAGCTAGAATCACAAATACAGACAGAACTATGATGAATCTGAGTAAGCCATGAATTTTACTAGCTATGGCAAACAATCTTGTAATATGAATGATGGCTTTCATGGCAGGGCCTCCTTACTCTGAAAGAATAGGGTGTTCTGGGTATTCGGCTAATCACTGTTCCTGGTTCAGGAGTAGTCTGTGGCCTGTGATAAGGCCATTAAAATGCCTGGCTGAGGCCAGATGGTGTTCCATTGAAAATACAAAGAGAGAGAAGGACAAAGTGAGTGCAAGGGTAACATCATATGAGAGATGAAAAAAATGGGGGAAGACACAGAAGGTAAGGAACATTTGAATAAGAAGAAAAAGTGATTATAAAAATATCCTTATTCTGAATATTCATCAAACCTTTGGTTATAAGCTATCAGGATTCTAGGATTATATAAATCATAATTTCCAGATGTTTTTCCTTTTCCCTCCACATAAGGTTAGAAGTAATGTACCTTTACAGAGAGCAGTTTACACATGCTTTCTTTGACTACCCTAATACATTTTTATTGAAGTATATTATCTGATGTCGATTCTAAACAAAGAAATAAAATAGTTTTTAACTGAAACCAACTAAAAATAACTCGTAACTTTTGTTTTGTTTTATATTTAAAAATATGGTTTTCAATCACTTATTTGAGCAATAAAATATGAGTTTTTACCATAAAATCTTTCTCTATAAAGGAAACCTGTACAGAATGTTTTCAATGAGGCCTTTGAAAGATTTTAGCATAAATATATGGTTCGTCTTCAGTTTATGATTGGGTTTAAGGTGAGGCAGCTGGAGGGTTATGAATGCTAAAAAACACCCAGAACATTTTTTTAAGTATTGGAACAACCAGATGATGCTTTGTGTCATCAGGCAGATCTGTTTTAGAAAGGTGATGTAATATTATATTTTTTAATCCACCATTCACTCTCTGCTATCTGCTTTCCAGGCTGTATAGGAGCTCATCTGCAGACAATCTGAGGCCTTTCCTCTTTCAACCTGACAATTAAATTTTCACGTGTAACCTTTTAATACTGAGGCTTCATTTTGGAGTTAATTTTCTGCAAGTAGCAGAACTATGCATAGATATTGCTACGGCAGTATGACAACCACTCCAAGATGGCAGCCGCATTTTATGCAGCCCAACACAACAGTTGTTTTTTTTTATAGCCCTCTCTGCAGATATACAAATATTTGGTGTTTATGTGTATTTTTTTCCCCCGTATTGAATTCCTTCTCTTTAACATTTTATCCAACCTCTCTCCCTCACTAGATATGGGTGTGTATATGTGCAAGGACAAAATAGTTGTTGGGTTAATGAAAGAAAAAAATACAATAGTCCCGAAATAACTTGCATCTGACAAAGTAATTCTAACAAAATCAGCAAATGGAAGTAAATCACTGCTTTTCATACATGCTTCACAATTATTGAAGATAATAAACTCATGAATCAGGCCAGAACAAAAATTATGGTACCCTTTAAATAATATTTTGTTGTAGAAACTTTGGAGGTTATCTATGTAATCCAATAACTTCTGTAAATAATGTTTGGCTTGGTGACCGATTAAATCAGCTCTGACTCAAGCAATGACGAATGGTGGGATCTGACACCGATATTCTTTGGGCTTAAAAGTCACCTTTTGTCTCTTTAGACGTTTTTCTTTGCTCTATTGTTACATTTTATCTGTCTCTTTGATTTCTCATCAATTTTCCTCCTGCGTCCACACACATAGAGGTTGGTTACAGTTCCATGAATCCTAAATTTCTGAATAATATTCATATTTAACATGCTTATCTATACTTTTCTTTCTAACTGTTGGGATCTGGAGGTCTGTCCACCTTCCTCCAGCTGAGCTGACGACCACATCTGCGGCTCATCAGTCATCAGGAGACCAGCATATAAGCAGCGGCAGGACTACACTCCAGTGCCAGAGTGTTAAGCCAGTTATGGTTAGCGTAGCCTGAGCCAACCAGCCTATCTGATTCTCTGACTTCCC
>NW_015150512.1:122922-132913 GCF_000732505.1 Cyprinodon variegatus
TGAGTAGAAAATGAAGGCTAATCATGTTTTGGGTGTACTATTCCTTTAACAATAAAAAAAACATAGGACACAATTTTGATGAAGTTTAAATTAAAGAATAAGCGGCATTACTTCTCAAAGAATTAAATATTTATAGGGAGAGCGTTCTCAGATGTGTATAGATGTCCTTTAAGGGCTACTGTTTCACCTCACAATCCATCCATAAATCTTCTACCTCATCTGTCCTCACATCTACAGTATTGACTTCTTAAACTGGTATTTCTAAGCAATTATTGTGACACATTGAACTATGGAACTTGAAGGAATATGTTTTCTGATCTGCCATCCACCAGCTAAATCTTGTTTGAAGATGATGCCTGTGATTGATTAGTCATGCCTTCTTGGGACTGAAGGGGGAGCTATTAGCCACATGTCTCATTCCTACTGTCTGCCTGAATGGAAACATTGTGTCTGAGCCTCTTTTATTCTTTCTAACTGTTTCAGGTTTACCTTTGAGAACCTTTGCTGGTGTTTATTATTGTGTTTGTGAGTTTCCCATCTTGAAGTTAAGTGGTTTTGAGTAAGTAATTTACTACCGATGACCATGACTTGAGACACTGTTTTGAGCTAGATAGCACCAATTAGCCTGTTGATGACGTAGTACTAAGAGACTAGTGTTGACGCTTTACAGTGTCTGTGTGTGTGTGTGTGTGTGTGTGTGTGTGTGTGTGTAGAACATTCATCTAAGTTAAGAAGATGTTAAAAACTGTAAATGAGTCTGGTACAGTTGACTGTAAAAGTTAACTCCACTGTGTTATTTGGAAAACTGGTAATTGGGCGTTCATATTTTCAGTTGCAATGAAAAAAAAATATAAGAAACAGCATGGAAATCTGGAAATTCATAAAAGGAACTGTTTTATACAGAGATTCATATTTGTATTTTTAATTGCACATGAATGTAACATAGAATATAAGCTGAAATTAACTTTTGGAAATAATTTTGGATTGTAATAAAATTCCTGCTGTGTCTGCCTGAATGGAAGCATCATGTCTGAGATTCTTTTATTCTTTCTGTTTTCAGGCCGCAACATTATCATATCCGTGAGAGCATGTTGATGTGTGATAATAACAGAATTGCACAGTCGGACAGCCACCGATTAATGGAAGACAGAAATAAAATGAGGAGGAACCCTATGAGATGATGCATAGATCCTATGTGTTGCAGCAACTTTTTTTATACCTCATCTTCACCTGCTGACAGGTGCCTTTCTTTCCTGTGAGATTTCACTTAAAGGTATAGGGTATGATTTTGGGGAATTATTGAAAAGACCTGCCTTCTCCACAAAAAAAGCACATCTGCAACCCTGTTTCTGCTGCGAAGAGAGGGAACACCTATTGAACACGTGCAAGAGAATGCACGAGCCAATATCTCCTCATGCACGCTTTGTTTACAACTTGCTGTTTGCATTGCTCATAAAAGCTAACTTTCCAAAAGAAGATTTGGAATTGTCCTATGTCTTACTCTCCACCGGTAAGTGAAAATGTTTTTACGACAAGCAAAGGTTTAAAAAAATGTGTAAGCCAATCTTAATACAAATATTGTGAATGCAAATAGCTAACTTTAGCATGCTAAAGGCCAATAGACAAGCTATCGTCTAGCAAGACTTTTTTTCCCCCCTTGTGCATAGCCAGCACTAACCGACAGCAGAGAGGGGGAGGCAATGGCCGTCTGCTCACTGATCTATCACAGGAGGACTTCAAAAGGGTTGCAGAGCTCCATAAACGTCATCCCTAATTTGTCATTTTTGTTTTACAATACGTCTAACACTAACTTAAAAACAAAAAAGAAGAGCTGTTAGATTTCTAAATAAAGGAGATTACAGATATATAAAGGAATACTGGTTTACTTTCAATCAGTTTCAGGATTGAAATAAACTAAACACAACTCTCTAGAATGTGGCAATATACAAAAATCACTGTTCTGCTAGTATTGAACTGACTGTAGTGTGGATGTGTGGATTTTTATGACAATGAAAGTAGCTCAGCTTTTATAGTCTAAACATTGACCATATTTGGGCATTCCACCTAGTGGAGTTGCTCCTTTTAACATGCAGGGGAGAAATTACATGTCAGCTGTGGTGTCAGAATGATTAATTTTCCTCTGCATCATGGCATAGTAATCCTCTTTGCAATGGCACGATCAATCACAACAAAGACTGGCGGGTCGCTGTGGCAAACACCATAAAGCCCAACTGAACGCCAAGGCGAGATGGGTCTCTTCCCACAATACAGTCAAAACAAACAGCTTGATACAGTCTGCCTGGCTGACAGAAGGACAGGAGAAAGCTGTAAAATGAGAGAGGAATCATGTTTATATTCATTTTCACTGTTTAAAAACAGAAAAGAGTTAGGTACAAATAGAAGGAGCCATAAAAAATGCCTCTGGTGGTACACTTTTCTATGTGCATTTACTGACAATATCTGTAGCTACAGCCTTTTTGGGTCAATCATAAGGGCTTCAATTTGCAAGTGACCTTAAATGTAATATTACACTTCCCACATCACCACTCAAGATGGAGGCAACATTCAGTCTTTGCTAGACATCTTAATTTGCTAAAGCATCCCCAGGAGCTTCTTCACCTTCATCACAGACTGCTTGCTTAGCTTTATTTGCTGTGAGCCAGCATTCAGCTCTGTAATGAGCATTTAGGGACAATCTGAAACCTCATCTAAATGAGTGATGCCCTAGAATAGACATTTTACCAAGTCCCATTTACCCCAGGGTAATCAATGGACAACGTACAGAACATAATCTTGTTTAAAATAAAAAATAAAAAATCAAGATTAACTTTAAAATTAAGAAATCCTCAGACTGCAAACATAGATTTATCAACATAGCAGCGAAACAGGAGATGCGATAACACCCTACCAGCCTCAATGCAAATCTTTAAAAAGGCTTTAGCATCGAAACTCGTATTCTATAGCATTCTCTATACAGATAAGTTGCATTGGGATTTTTTAATATTTTCTTTTTTCAGATTAGAACAAATCCTAAATGTAATTCTTTAAGTTCACAACATAGGAACACAGTAAAACCTGAAATTAAGTTCCCAATAACATTTTTATACATAGATGTATTATTTTGATTAACAGAAGTTTCTGCTCTTAAAAAATCTAAAATGCAGCCTCACCACATTTAATTTCAACATTGCTGCTGTTGTGATTCAAAGGATGAATGATCCTGATTCTTTTCTGGGTTGAACTACCTTAATTCTTATTCGAATCACTGACCTGTTTCTAATTTTCACATTAATGAGGGATTCGAATAAATCGAAAACACATTTCCACAAGGTTTTCTGACCATATGTGATTCTAATTGATTTATCTAATTGATCCCACTTACCTGGTTGTCCACCATACAAAGTTTCTATTTAGCAAAACCACAATCATACATATTTATTTACCCGCATTTGTTCTGATACATCTTACAACCACCTCAAGAAGCAGCAATCACTCAAGAATACCGCTGATAAGTTCATGATTAGAACCATTACTGAGCTAATGGGTGGACATTATGGATAGTATAAATACAAGTTGTAGCAGTATTTGTTGTTTCTTTGCCATGTGGCATAGAAACTGTCATGTGGTTCATCCCATGAAGCAGCACAGCTGCAGGCCTAGACTATCACACAGCTCCAGCCATGGTTGACTCTAAGGTCGCCTCCACACCTGAGACTAAGATTGACTGTGGACCAAATTTGGAACATTGGAATATCTCCAACTGGTAAGTGGACATTTCTGTAGCCTGTAGTGTCAAACAACAGGTTGTTACAGCTCTTAACAGATTAATGAAACCCCTTTACATGAAAACCCCTTCTGAGGCAGTGCTAAGGGTAATTGTCCAGGGACTCAGGAACTGATGGAAGCTGAACCAGATTGCAGGTGCAATCAACGGGACCCCTATTGGCATTATTGCATGGTCAGAGGATCCAGCTTATTATTATTATAAAGGGAAAAAAAAAACTCTACTCTGTTAATTTCTTAGGCATGGTAGATAACAGCATTGCATTCTGGGAGAATAGCGTGGGCTGGCCCAGTTTTGGTGAACTTTTCCTTGTACAGCAGAGGTGCCTGCCACTGTTCGCAGGTTAGACTGAAAGACAGAACAATGTAAATGTACCTTTACACATTCTCTGAGATGCTGCCTTGGCTGCCGAAACCATTTACAGAAGGGAAAGAGCACAAACACATTAACTATAGACTGAGTCCAGCCAGAAAGACTGTTGAAAGGGCATATGAATGATTGAAAGGCCACTGGAGATGCCTTCTAAAGAGATGTGATGCCCATATTTCCTTTGTTAGCTACATAATATCAGCTTACTGCATTCTACACAATTACTGTGAAATAGCTAATGAGGAACGGGAAGACGAAGAGACAGCGGATGATGTGGATGACTTTGTGGATCCAGAGCTTGGCCATGAAGGTAACCAGGGGATGCTCTGTGTGCATTTCTTGTGCAGTAATTCTTTTGTTTATTTTTAAGTGTTTGCCGTTTTTGTGTTTTAAAATATTTTGTGCCATTACATTTCAAAATGTATTTTATACAATACATTTGTTAAAATAAAATAAGGAGAAAATCAAAACAACTTTTTAATACTTTAGATTTATGTATTTTTTGTAAGAGAGAACAATAAAGGTTTAGTTTTTGTAAACATTCATCTTAACATTTTAACAAAGTAAGTATTGTTTAATAACCTTTATATTTGTCTCCAAAAAAGTATATTTTTTTCCAGAAACAACTATAACAAAATATGTCATACAAAACAAAGAAATTTCTATTAACAATACCTAGAACAAAGGATGTTGAGTGCTGAGACATGCAAGGCTCCTTGAGGTGGTGCAGGTGTTCATAGTTTGGGTACTTGGTATGCTATGCAGGTTGGCCATGAATGAAGGTGAGGTGTGATGACCATTATGTGCAGAAGGGTTCTGAGAAGAGGGAGTGGGCAACACTGGTGGCCTGACTGAGTTAGGAGGCATCAACTGCTGTGTGGTAGGTGGTGACATAGGTTGGGGCATTGCAGCACGAAAAGATTAATACCCATCATCTGAAAAAAAAAGTGTTGACCTTCTGCTGCTCCCACATAAACTAGAAATGTCTTTCTCCAGCTTTCTGCTACATTTTTAAAACATTTTCAAACATGGTAGATTCCTGCCTTGTTCTTTTGCATTTATCCTCATCCATTTTTTTCTTCTCTTCTTGGTAGTTCTCAAACCTGTGAGCTTAGCCTTTTTCTTTCATTTTCAAGCTCCAGGTACAGCCTTCTTAGGTTGGCCCTATCTGCATCAAACAGGGGACTTGTGTTTGGTGTCTCTTCAATTTTGAAGTCAGTGGCACTTTCATCTCCTTGAATAAAATAAAAATCATATCATCACAGTTATACATTGAAATCCTTGTTGGGTGATTTCTTTATAATAAGTATTCATGGCACTATTAACCATCAACATTTTAGTTTTTATAGTTAAACAAAACAGTGCACATACCAATAGGGCATTTTTCAAAAAAATTATCACTTAAAATAGTCATCCATTTACCACTTTTTTCTGCTTCTTGGTCATGCTCTGTGGAGGTATTGGATGCCAAAGAGGATGGTGTCTGTGGAGTTTCTTCTTTATAGGACCCCAAAATATGTCAGCAGAGACACGCATAAATTATTGAAGTGGCACATGCCACTGCACCTGAGCAGGTGCCACACAACCTGCCACTGACTTCCATGACCTGCCATGACACTGTAGTGGGTGCCACCCAACCTGCTACTGATTTCCATGATGTGCCATTTCACCAGAGCAGTCACCAAATGGCCTGCTACTGATTTCCATGACTTGCCACGGCACTGGAGCGGGTGCCAGACATCCTTCCACTGATTTTTAGCTGCTGAGATGGTGCTAAGGCTTTCCAGATTTTTAGCCACAGTCACATTTACAGAACTGCACCATACCCTTCATTAGATATGTTAAAGGTGTAGTGGAGGATATTCTTTTTTCGTTGGATCATCAAAATTGGTCCTCCTAATTATCTATCTTACTGATGATATGTTGTACTCATCCCCGGTTAGTTAGCTTTTTCTGAGCATGCACACTTTCAGGCATATATGTGTCTTTAAAGTTCACTTTTCTGACTGTAGTGCTTTGAAACTGGCAGGTGGTCGTCAGAGAATACGTGTCTACAAAGTGTATGAGAGGAAAAGAAAGGCCTAAGAAGAGGCAGATATATCCCGGAATGCTTTGCACGGAGAGCTCGCTGTCAAAAAAAAAAAACACTGTTCAATATTTGAACCCTCAGTTTAATAATTCAGTTTTTATTCATTTTCAGAAGCATTAGTCTTTTAGTGATGTTTAAAGTGGGTAAAGTATTTCCCACTTGTGATAGAATAAAATTATTTACAGTACAGACTGATGTGTTAAAACTGCATCATAAATATTTAATGCATTTTTGTAATTTAAAAAATAAAACCGGTGTTGTCTCAAGTCGTGTATTTTTATGCTTGAATTGTTGATGTCCAAAGTGAATTGTCCAAAACAGGCATATTTTTAAACCAGCGGTGGGCAATTCCAGTTCCCAAGGGCTGGTATCCTGCAACTTTTAGATCTGCCTTTGGTTCAACACACCTGGATCAAGTAATGAGATACTTGAGAGGACTTCAAGACTTCGTCTTAAAGTTCAGTCGAGAGAAGGAGTGGATTCCAGTTGAATGACTGCCAACTAAATGAGGTGAACGCTGTCAAGAGAGTTCCAGACGCTGAAGCCTTGAAGACTGAAGAACTGGATGATGAGCAGACTCAAGCGGATGAAGGAAGGCAGCACTTTCACGAAGGCAAAGCCAAAACCGGAGTTGAAGAGGTTCACAGGAGTCCAAGCCAGAAGATCAGAGATCTGAAGAGGTACCGAAGGGAAATCCGGCAACCAGAGATGGCAAAAGTACTCACTTTCCGTACTTGAGTAAAAGTACAGATACTTGTGTTAAAAAATACTCTGGTAAAAGTGGAAGTACGGATTAAACTTCTTTACTCAAGTAAAAGTAACAAAGTACAGGCTTGTAAATTTACTTAAAGGATAAAAGTAAAAGTAGAAACCACTTTTTTCATGCCGTTGCCTACGTTTTAAATGGATGTCTGCCAATAGGACTAGATCTCCGTTGTGTTCATTTTCAATCATCTCGTCGTCCATGCTACTATGCTAACGCCACCGCCACCAAGCTGCAATGATTTGCCGCCAATGAATACCGCCGAATCTGTCGATTCATCTTGTAGTGGTGCGTCAAATGCAACGTAGATTCCCATCCAATTAGATTGAATTTGGTATTGATGACGTGAAAAATAATAACGGTAACTCCATTGAAATGATTCAAAACTAAAGTAACGAGCCAATTTTTTAAAATGTAAGGAGTAGAAAGTACAGATATTTGTGTAAAAATGTAAGGAGTAGAAGTAAAAAGTCGCCATAAAAATAAGTAGTAAAGTAAAGTAAAAATACCAGAAAAATCTACTTGAGTACAGTAACGAAGTATTTGTACTTCGTTACTTCCCATCTCTGCCGGCAACTTGGTGCTAGCAGGTTCCCAATGGGAGATTACATTGTGACAAAGTAGTACTTAGCAACGACACTGTCAAGGAATGCCATGGACAGCGGAAACATGCAAGAGGAGAAGAGTTTTGTGTTGGAGATATTTTTTATTTAGAGGAGGAAATTGGGAGAAAGTTGGAAGCTTCGTTTGGTGTAGAAGGCTTATAGCCGTACTTGTTTGAGCCCCTGCCTCGCAACACTGCAAGTTCTGTTAGCTCTACACCGTGAACACTCAATGGTAAACTCAATGGTAAAGTAAATTGATTCTTCTTATTTTAACCATTGCGTATATTAGCTGCAACATATAAATCAAGATGCTAAGAGACTAAAGACCGAGATATCATGCAAAATCCATTTTGTTTCACTCTTAAATACATCTTGTGTCATGTATTTGTCTAATAGCTCAGAAAAGTAAAGTTTAGTTTTCTCCCTGTCTTGCATTTAAATATTTGGATGCTGTTTGGGTCTTATTTTTCATTCTGTTCAGTTTTCTCCTACATTTTATTACCCATTATTTCACAGTACTTGCTGTGGACCTGCTAAACAAGTTCATTGTTTTCTGGCTCACTATCCAGGAAATCTGTCATTTCTAGTTCAGGTTGAAAGATGCAGAAGAAATAGCTGTTTTTTGGCTATATCAACCCATCCAAATCATTAAACCGTCCCCCAACATTAAAACCTCTCTAGAATAACTGGTTTTATATTTTCTTTCTTCATTCGCTCCCTTTTTGGTCCATGTTGGTTAATTGCTTTGATATGTGAACATTCTTGAAAATTTGACTAAATGTCTTATAGCCACCTTTAGTTTATCTTAAAATTTAAGTGTTTTCAAAAGGAAATGAGATTTTCCTCATGTTTTGTCTTGCATTAAAAGGCTGAACTGGTTAAAACTGGTTCAGCTGCATCACTGAAGTTCTACATGCCTTCTATTCAGACAGAAGAAGAGCAAAGTTAGAGAAACCGATAACAGCACGCATAAAAAAGATAAAGCCCCAGAGTAAACATGACCTTAGTTCAGGTGCCTGAGGCTCAGCCGCTCTGTGGTCTAACAACACACCTCAGTGACCAGAATGACAGAACATCACATTTATGACCAGATCACAGTGCACAGTCTCACTGTTTATTCTCATGACACAAACACACTCTGTAAAACACAACTTGCACTAACCATCCAGAGACAAAGCTCAGCTTTATCACAGATAAATTACATATTGATCCCGCCGTTTGGAGGGGAGGATGGGGAAATAGACTGAGTTAGTGGACTGACTATTGTGTTTTCTCTCTGCAAAGACGTGATCAAATTCCTGCTGTTCTTCACCACCTATGTAAGTGGCATGGTTTCATCCCTCAGAATTATGCAGCAGAGTAGATGATATTCAACATGCATACTTCATGTGAATGTGAAAAAAAGCTGCTAAGAATCTCTACGATTCTCATAAAAATTACAGTTGAAATCTTTCTAAAGCCTATTTCCTATTGAAATTAGTGGGTTAACACAGGTTTTTCAAACATAGGCCAACCCACTAACAATTTTGCATTGGCAGAAAAGGTGGGTCTGATTCCAAGTTGCTTGGCCTCTGTCCCGACACTGCTGCATGCAACAGGAATCAAGACAGTAAACAATGGAGAGCAATAAGGAAGCCAGGACATAGTAAGTGTGCTATGTTATTGGGCTCTTTTGTCCCTCCGAATCTCTCCTACCATTGTTGCTGCGCTAGGTTTATCGAATGCAAACAGAGTTGTTTTGGCTTGTTAAATCAGACCCAATTGATGTGGTGTATTGATGTCTATACGTTGCACTCAGTGGTATCAGATAATCTAGCAGGTCGACCCGGGTCTGATATACCTAGTGTGTGCCGATCATAGCTGAGCTGTTTAAAGGCAATCTAAACCTGGGACGCTTGCTGAGTAGATTGACATGGGTCAATGTGGGTGAATGAGCTGTTCCCACAGCCACTAAAACCCGATTGTACCCAGGTTTAAAACGTTTTTTTCCCCAGTGGAAAGTAGGCTGACCAGATCCCAATAAACCATTATTTTGTCTGTGAGCACAAAAAATAGGAACGTTAATTTTCTTACAAAATAAACAAATCAAACTTCAGATTAGTTGTAATGGCTATGATTTGGACACTTTGAAAAACTCCTATTCAGACGCTGGCACAGGTTGTACTCAACACATAACACATAAGAAAATTCACGAAAAGATTTTCTGCAGTCTAGATTTACAACTTTCTTGTGTTTTGTTAGAATAGAACAGGCTTTAGAACTGTGTAAGCTCTTTTTTTTTCCAAAAGAACATATTTCATTCAGGTATAAATCATCTTAACATCCACCTCATTTTGGGAAATTCTCACCTATCATCCATCCATCCATCCATCCATCCATCC
>NW_015150512.1:133766-136509 GCF_000732505.1 Cyprinodon variegatus
TTACTCGTTACTAAAAAAAAGGTAGCGGCGTTAGTAACGCCATTACTTTCAACGCCGTTACTCCCATCACTGGTCTTTTTTGAACAGCATTAATAAAGACATGCATGAGAAAAGGCAGTCTCATTGTATTGTATTTGTTCTACATCATGTCAACAACAAATGCAGAAAATGTCAGACCTCTAGCTACAACAGTTCCAGAGCTGTAGGGCTTTGAACTTTTGCCATCACAAGCTTCTTGAAAAATCTCCAAATGTACCAAAGTGTGCCAAATGCTTTTACTGTGCTTTGCTTTACTATTTGACACACAGAATAACCCTGAAGCATTTTGATGCTCACAAAACATTTATGAAACAAGTATTTTCCACTTTTTGTCAGAATCAATGTATATAAAAAAATGTAGCATTTTTACACCTATAATAGCATAATAATCTACAAAAGCGTTGGGTATTGTAATAAAACTAAATCAATGTCCAAACTTAAAAAAAACAGGACAGCTGTTAACACTCAGCTTGGAGCTGCATGCACTGATTCAGCCGCAGCTGTGTGTTTCTCTGTGTGTGTCTCTTACTCAAGCCAGTAACGTGGCTCCCCCTTATATATCCTCACCATATGTAGGCTTGTTTGAAACCTCATAGTCTTAACCAATAACAGCCGCACCCTATGAGACGTAATATTGCGCTACTCTGTGCGTCACTGGCTGACAGGAAGTGACCGGAAGTGAGATTTCAGCGACTTTATCTAGCTCTAATCGCGTTTTAAAAAAATGCGGACACTTTTGTCTTGTAGGTAAAAAGGCGTTGGAAAGAACAGCTGAAAAACTGAAGAAAAAAGTATTAGGAAGAAAATATTAGCAAGATGCTGACCATTAACTATGACCAGCAAACCTTTCTGATGTCAACAACCGGATGTTATGGGCAAATTTCTCATCATGGAATATTTTTATTACGAATATGCTGGATTACTTTTAATCTGTGGACCCTTATGGACAAACTGAGTATAAACAATTGAAGATTGGATTTATAAAACGGCTTCTGGATGCCTTCAAAGGTTATGGCTGCTTTGTTTGTTTACATTTTGAAATGCTGCTTTATCTGTGTTAATTGTGCTCACTGTGTCCATAAAATGGACTTGGGGGTTGAATTTTGGATAATCTAAGCTTTCCAACGATGTCTAACATGTCTATATCAGTAAACATTTTAGCGGAACATGCTTTGTGGGTGTGCAACATTTTTTTTTGTATGCAATGTTTTGGCAGAAAAATTCACTCCATTGATGTCCTCCAAAAGGTTATTTTCTGTTCTCTCTTCATTCTGATCATGTTGGACTAAAGCATTCTTTTCTTTCTAAGTAATTAGGATTACTAGAGGAAACTCTTTAGCCACACCTTCACCCGACTCAGTGTTTTTGTTTATTGTTTTTAAGCATTTTTTTTATTTTGACACAATAGCAGTTAGTGTCTACTATTGTATCATGCTCATCAAGTAGGTGCATATCCTGTAATGTCAGTGATACAATGCAACCAGCTGTTTTTTTTTAACCAATCTGGCTGCATGATCTAATTCAATTTGTTTGTAAAGGTCCTTGAAATAGCATGTGTTGTGTATTGGCGCTATATAAATAAACTGAACTGAATTGATTATTTTTCCAAGTTAGTAATACTTATCAATTATCTCACGTGGGTCTTAATTGGATTGGATCCCATCTATTTACTGGCAGTAAGACTTGTTAGTTATCAACGTTCTTTCTCTGTAATGTTTTTTTGTTTTGTTTCTTCTTACGATTATGGGCTTTAGGAATATCTTTAAGGCAAGCAGTTTTCTTGAGTGGGCACTTTACTGATTTTATTTTGTTTCTATTATTTTTACTCGAGTAAAAATATGATAAAGTAGAGTAAAGTTTTCTTACTGGGAATTCTACCCACCATTGCATAACAGTACAATCCTGTTGACCAAATGTCTCTGCCCAAAATATAGTGTTTTTCTGGGATGCAAGCTAATATGTTTGTGTGACTATACCATGCTGAGACTATAATTGCAGCACAACACACTGAAGTGTATTTAAAACTTCATGCTGCTCACCCTGTTTGCAAGGCTAATATGATTAAGAGCCTCCATAGTGCTTTGTGTATTACTTGTGTAGGTGTCTCTGTGTGTATATATTTCAAGTGAAACTGGTCAGTTGCCAAAAGTGCCATCTTAATATGTGCTTTTTGCTTGTCCCCCTGCAGGGCTTAAACAGCGTGACACCTGCGTCATCCAGAGCCTCACCTTCAACCACAGCCAAATCATCAGCCAACTATCACTCTGTACAAGGGTACATTAACACTCTGAAGTCTGCAATCACATGTGAGACTTGGTGCACTCAAAAGGATAAGAGTCGAGCTCCCAATTACAATGGCAAAGACAGCAGCTTTCTGTAAATGAGTCTCTATAGCATAAAACATTTTGGTGCAAGTTTTATTATGCAGATTCTTGTTAAACACACAAAACAAATCTGCAGGCATATAAAACATGAAGGCCCAAATATTAAATACTCAAAAGTTAAAGATGATAAATAGTCTTATAAATTACTACAGACACTTAGTATATCAAGTGCATTTAATGAGGAAGCTCCAGGTATGAGCCATTACTCCTAATACATTTCTCTCATTAAGTCTGGAAAGTTGTAAAAGGAAGGGGATGAGGAGAGTGGAGGTGAGGGAGAACACTAAGGCAACTTTTATTAACATGCTGCTGTCTTTTTT
>NW_015150512.1:136531-145357 GCF_000732505.1 Cyprinodon variegatus
TTTGCAAATCTCTGGTGTTGCTGTTATTATCCCATATCCACTACTGTAAAAATGTCTATAGCTGTATATTGATTATCTATTCTTCACATGCACAGTATTTATATTTGTAAAAAAATAAATGTAGAGCACAGTTTTTTATTTGTTTAGTTTTTTAACTCACTTAATCTGTTACTTAAAGGTCCACATTTGCGTGGCCGCTTTTGCTATAATCTTTTGCTGCTGTAACACCACAATTTCCACATTGTGGGACAATAAAGGTATTTTATATTCTATTCAATTCTAAAAGAGGACAAACAAACTAGGAGAAAAAACTACTGCTCAATTATTTACCAAAAGTCACTAATTATGTGCATATGCCATTATTCGGAGGTTTTGGTTTTTGGATTTTACCTGTACTCAATTTTTTTTTAGGATTACTGTTTGTTCTGATCATGTTTTACTTTTTGTGTAACTATTTTATTTACATTTGTTTAGTCATGATTGCATTTTTGTGTTTAATATCATGTCACATGAAGCTGCTGTTTTTAAACATCATTATATCCAAGCTAGCACTGCGTGTCTGTTAACACTTTTGGGTCTGGTACACAGAGCGGCCTCCGTGGGTCCATTTCAATGTGCATGTTTAACAAACTCAAATCCTCAACTCTGAATTGATCTAGCCTACAGTTTCATAAAAGCTGCTGTGAGTTCTTTTAATCAACTCTGATTAGGTCTACTCAGTGTTGAACACATACCTAACAAGTATGAAAAGCCATCATCAGTGGATTCAACCCAGATTCGACGAGTTACCATTACGTCAGGCAAAAGGAAGGGCCTATTTCACCCCACAGGAACTAGAGATTTTAATGCGGAAATGAAAGAAATAAAAGAAGAATATTTTTTAAAAGACAGAGAAGCATCGCTGCAACTGCAAAGTAGAGGAAGATGGGGAAGGAGAAGTTTGCTGCTCGAGTTAATCCGCAGGTTTAGATGTAGTCTAGTATAGTAGGCTGTTTTATCATTAAACAGACATGCAATATTTGTTTTTTAAGCAAAATTATTTTTTTTTACTGTATGCAGAAAATTCAGACAAAAATCTCATGACTAAATCAGACAATAAAATAACCTGAATGGCTATAATGAGAGCAGAAACAGAGGACACAAGAACAAAATCTTTTGGGAGAATATTACTACAGCAAAGACAAAGAGGTTTAGTGAACTCTTTGTCAAACAGAAATGTAAAATTTCCCTGATTTTAGGTTTAGAAAACCTGCTTTTGAAACGGACCCCTGACAGCATGAAACAATTTCACAGCTCAGCTACACCAGTTGAATCATTGAAGTGGCTTTATGACTCTTAAATTCAGAATTGAAAATTTACCAACATTTTTCGAAGTAGATTAATTTTAACATGACATCAAACCAGCCAAAGTCAAAATTCTCCGGAGATGGAGCCAGTTTGGAGAGTACCACCCCCGACTCCAAGAGCTGCGTCTGGATGACTATCAGATTTGGAGGTATTTCCTTGTAGAAAGTACCAGTGCTGGGAAGAGGTGGTGACTGGCTGTGGCTATGGCAGGCCTTTTCAACATTTATTAAAAGTGCTCTCCTCTGTTGTTACATATGTGGATCACCATAAGAAGATTCTTCCTGGTCAAAATTACATTTGCACTGATCAGAACTGTATTTATATGTTTCCTAAATTACATTTTTGCCAGCACAATCTGAATTTCGGGATGTAGAAAAATAGAATTGTATTAGTACCAACTATACACATTTTAAGGGACAGTTTTGATATTTATTAGATTGACTGGATGTCCTGTCTTGCGCTGTCTACAATTAACATTTCAATTGTCTTAAATGTTATTCTTACTAGTACAGATGACATCACTTCCACCATTTATGTCTACTGGGCTTTTACTTCCAGATATCTAAAATTACTTACTTCCTAACATAAACAGTCTGGATATTTATAATAAATATATATTTAGATATTTTTTGATCTTCATAATAAGATTAATAACAGTCATAATGACCATTTCACACCCCGATTAATAAAAGATAAAAATGAGTATGAAAAAGAGGGAGAGAATAAAGAGAGAAAAAGGAAACAAAAAAGAAGATACTGAGTAACTCTTAGAGGTCTGCTGCATCTGCAAGAAACAAGAAGGAGGAGAAGAACAAAAAACACACACAATGACAAAAGAGGGTCTATCCCATGGACATTCAGTAAATGTATGGATCCAAACTTTGAAAGCAAACCTTATGAAGACATTTGTGTGTTTAGTTTAACTATAAGTTTCCAAGCAGGGCAGTGACATGCTTCTTTAGTTAAGACCGATTTTATATCTCCAATAAAATTACTGTAGGTTAGGGTGGACAAAAGCCGTCATACTTGCATACCATGGAAATGCAATTGAAGGAGAAGGAAATGGTTGAAGGTTCAAACTAAAAGTGCCCCAGTTTAGGACTCTCATAGAAACTTCAAGTGGCCTGGTTACTTTCTTCACATGTCTTAATCCATCGGCCAACCTCGTTGTTTCGGATATCAGACAAAAAGTAAAATACACTGACAAAATAAATTCCACCCATCCACTATTAAACAGCAGAGAAAAAAAATCTGAAAAAAAAATCTGATTAATAAATGGAGGAACTGAATTTCTTTTAAAAAGAATACCATAATAAAGCTAACAGAGCTACTCCAGTTTGATGCCACAATAAGCAGATAACGTGTTAAGTTCTATCTCAAAATGCTGATATAAATACCAGAAAAAAAAGTATTCAAGTGTTAGGTAGGGCTTTTTTCAGTTTGATTTATATTATCCAGCCGGAAATTTTAATTTAGCACAAGAGTAGACAATGAGTATTTTTTATCTTCTCTCTCTGCCAACAAATAAAAAACAGAAATAAAGAAAAATGTCAGGATCTGGTTGGAGTTTTTTTCCTTTTCCACGAGTTTACTAGAAACGTTCTGAGACTGCAGTTGCTGAGCTTGGGCTGATTCCCTTCCCTTGAGATCTCTTCATCAACTGTGGCATTTAAAAGTGGAGCACTACTAGTCACAGTTGGTCTGAGTGAAAACTGTCCTTGGTAATGTCAAGCCACCCATCCTCTCTCTTTCAAGAAACAATTTTTCCTAATGATCTCTAGTTCTGCCTGAATCAGTGGTGGCTGGTGGAGTTTTCTCCAGGGGGGGTTATAAATTCAAAATAGACTTACAGGTGCTGGTCATAAAATTAGAATATCATGAAAAAGTAGATTGATTTCAGTAATTCCATTTAAAAAGTGAAACTTGTGTATTATATTCATACATTACATACAAACTCATATATTTCAGATGTTTATTTTGTTTAATTTTGATGATTACAAATGACAACAAATGAAAATCTCAAATTCATCATATCAGAAAATTAGAATATTGTGAAAAGGTTCAAAATTGATGGCCCCTGGTGCCACACTCTAATCAGCTAATTAACTCAAACCACCTGCAAAAGCCTTTAAATGGTCTTTCAGTCTAGTTCTATAAGCTACACAATCATGGGGAAGACTGCTGACTTGACAGTTGTCCAAAAGACGACCATCGACACCTTGCACAAGGAGGGCAAGACACAAAAGGTCATCGCTAAAGAGGCTGGCTGTTCACAGAGCTCAGTGTCCAAGCACATTAATAGAGAGGCGAAGGGAAGGAAAAGATGTGGTCGAAAAAAGTGTACAAGCAAGAGAGATAACCGCACCCTGGAGAGGATTGTGAAACAAAACCCATTCAAAAATGTGGGGGAGATTCACAAAGAGTGGACTGCAGCTGGAGTGAGTGCTTCAAGAACCACCACACACAGACGTATGAAAGACATGGGTTTCTGCTGTCGCATTCCTTGTGTCAAGCCACTCTTGAACCACAGACAGCGTCAGAAGCGTCTTGCCTGGGCTAAAGAGAAACAGGACTGGACTGCTGGTGAGTGGTCCAAAGTCATGTTCTCTGATGAAAGTAAATTTTGCATTTCCTTTGGAAATCAAGGTCCCAGAGTCTGGAGGAAAAGAAGAGAGGCACTTCATCCACGTTGCTTGAAGTCCAGTGTAAAGTTTCCACAGTCAGTGATGGTTTGGGGTGCCATGTCATCTGCTGGTGTTGGTCCATTGTGTTTTCTGAGGTCCAGGGTCAACGCAGCCACATACCAGGAAGTTTTAGAGCACTTCATGCTTCCTGCAGCTGACCAACTTTTTGGAGATGCAGATTTCATTTTCCAACAGGACTTGGCACCTGCACACAGTGCCAAAGCTACCAGTACCTGGTTGAAGGACCATGGTATCCCTGTTCTTAATTGGCCAGCAAACTCTCCTGACCTTAACCCCATAGAAAATCTATGGGGTATTGTGAAGAAGAAGATGCAATACACCAGACCCAACAATTCAGAAGAGCTAAAAGCCACTATTAGAGCAACCTGGGCTATCATAACACCTGAGCAGTGCCACAGACTGATCGACTCCATGCCACGCCGCATTGCTGCAGTAATACAGGCCAAAGGAGGCCCAACTAAATACTGAGTGCTGTACATGCTCATACTTTTCATGTTCATACTTTTCAGTTGGCCAACATTTCTATAAATCCTTTGTTTTTATTGGTCTTCAGTAATATTCTAATTTTCTGATATGATGAATTTGAGATTTTCATTTGTTGTCATTTGTAATCATCAAAATTAAACAAAATAAACATCTGAAATATATGAGTTTGTATGTAATGTATGAATATAATATACAAGTTTCACTTTTTAAATGGAATTACTGAAATCAATCTACTTTTTCATGATATTCTAATTTTATGACCAGCACCTGTATACCAAAAACCTTAAAACATATACTTAGTTATTACACCTTTATATTTGTATGAATGCCAAAAAACATTATAAAAACATAAAAACTGATAAGTAAAAGACTCCCCCCCCCAAAAAAAACATTAAATTATAACTTTCTGAACTATTTCATTTAAATCAACATAATATATAACGAACACTTAATAAAATTTGTTCTCATGATATCTAATTCATCTTCAAGTTATTGTTACTCTGCTAGTTTCTGATGGTCTGATTGCTCTTCTTCAGCTTTGATCAACACTGATAAGCTATCAACCCTTTCTCCATTCTTGTTGTTTTCAACCGTTTCACCTGACCACTTATATTTTCAAGAATCTATTTGTCATTTACTTTTAGAGGTACTCCTCCAATGACTCCCCTGCTAATTCTTTTGTTCTCCACCAAGTTGCAATAAACGCTTTTTCCTTCAATCTTGTTGATGCGTATAGCTTTGCCTTGTTGAGCGCTGTCTCTGCAGTTTATTAACAGGGGTCCACTATACAGTATTTCTCCTACAAGTTTGTTTGTTTATCGTTTTTGTAAACTGCACCGGATTCCAATCTGCAAAAGAGTCTCCCTGATTGTGTTTGAATATTATTATGTAATCATTTTGTTTTTCCGTGGAATTTCTAGATTGTTCATCACTTGATTGTTCTGTACGAGACTCCACTTCAATAGGTCTCTTTTTCTCATTTTTTGATTTTACTCTATTCCAGTCTTCTTCGTTTTTACGACTTAGAAACACATCCTGTCACTCCTCTAACATGCCAATGCTCCTTGTACACTGCTTCTATGTAGCTCACACACTGAGACTTTGACCCTTACCTATCTCTGCAGAGGAGGTACTGCGCATGTCCAACTTTTAACAAGAGCCATTGGGGAAACATATTTGCACCCTAGGGCGGAAATATGTCACCGATCCGACGAAAAATGGAATGATGCTTTACTAGTCATTGAAGAATAAATTGTTTTCTTGCACATGTAAAAAATATATAATAATATATTTCGAAATATTTAAAATTTTAATTTAAAATCAAATTATAAAGATAACATTTTATTTTTTTTCTGTCTTAATCAGGGTCATTGGGTGGGTGGGGTGACGCCCTAGCGCCCTCTAACGGCCAGCCACCACTGGTCCCTATACTTGCCACAGTCACATTCGAGCTTAATGGCAATCTCTGCTGTCACTACTTTGTATGTAAGCTCTGCACTGCTGTAGCTCAAAGATGTCTGCCTAAATAAATACTGTGTAATTAGAATTGCCAATTTCTAAGGCAACGCAAAAATAAAGATTGAGGCTTCCAGTTTTTAGACGATAATAAGTAACACACTTTTATATATATATATATATATATATATATATATGTTACATTCTTCTTTACATTCTTCTCAGTAATATTTATACACCATAGCTTTAAACAAATAAGTGAGTACTTTTGACACCTCTGGTTACATTTGTCAAGCATCTCAAGGATCTCTAATGCTGTGCGATTTTCAGCTCATTGTTGTTTAAGAATATTATAGAATAAAATAGAAAATCCCTTTATTGTCCTACAATGGGGAAATTGTGGTGTTTACAGCCACAAAGGTTATAGTAGAAGTGGTCACAAAATGTTCACCTAAGGAAAGTGTATAAAAATAACAGATAAGAAAAAAAACAAATAAAGTACTGTACTGTATATTGTTTTTAAAATATAAATACTCTGTATCTGGAAAATAAAAAGTCAATAACAGCTGTGAACATTTCTACTGTAATAGATATGTGAAAAATAGCAGCAACACCACAGATATGCAAAAAAAAACAAAAAAAAAACACTGGGAACAGTGATGGTTATAAATTATTACAGCTTCTGGGAGGAAGGATCTGTGATAACGCTCCCTGCTGCATTTAGGGTGCAGCACTCTGTCACTGAAGGAGCTCTCCAGTTCTGCAACAGCTTCATGCACGGGGTGGTAGACATTGTCCAACAGAGATGTTAATTTAGTTAGGATCCTTTTGTTTCCCACCTCCTGAACTGAGTCCAGAGGGCATCCAATCACAGAGCTGGCCTTCCTGATCGGCTAATACAGCCACTTTCTCTAAACTACTGATAAGCCACTGCTCCAACAGACAGCTCCATAGAAGATGGCTGATGCCACAGCAGTCATACAAGCTCTTCAGTAGTGCACCCTGAACTCCAAAAGATCATCACTTGTGATTATCAATGTTGGTGTTGTGTGCATAAATGATCTGAATGTTTGCCAGAGACGCAAAAATTACAGAACAGAGGAAAAAAAAGTGAGATAATTGGGATTTTTGTAGTAATCAGAAATTAAATAATAAAAAAATGAGATTCATTGTCTAGTAAAAACTTGAAGAAAATTATCACAGAAAGGAGAATGGTACTTCAACTTGAAATTAGAATAAAACTGATACTATGTTCTTGTTCTTCTGAATTTTCAAAAGGAGAGAAGATTAGTTGCTCTTGTTTCCTCTTAATGTGAAGCACTTTGTGGCAGAATGAGTCATGCAAAACAGATCTTATGTAAGGTCCTGTGCTTCTGTAATATGTAGAAGTCTAAAATTTTCTACGTCAAATGCAGATGTTAAAAAAATGTAGAAAATGTTTGGTTTAATATGCTATGTCCAAGACAACAATATGGCTTAGTCTGTCATTATTTTAGCAAATTTTGCCTTTTTAATTAATTTTAGGATTTTGTTTGAGTATTTCTTGAATCCATTTTGGTGGGGATAAAACTGTGTCTCCTGTAATAGACTGGAGTTTAACATTCAGGGTACCTTTACACTATGCATCTTTGTTTTGCTAAGATTCACGATCAAATAAACAAAATCCTACAGATTCTTTCCCCCATCTTCTTCTTTAATGTGTGCAATAAATTCCAAGAATCATAAACTTTTCTGCATCTGTTTTATGGTTTACTGGCAACAGTGTGGAACACAAAAGCACTAACAGCATCTGGCTCATGTGTTGTGGATTAAGATGCTTTGTTTCACTGCTACAGATGGATGTAAAACAAGAAAAGACAAAACAATAAAACTGCTGGAAGTTTTTTTACCCAACTGCTACCACATTTGGAAGCCAAATTATGGCGCAACCATGTGAACAATTTCACTCAGACTGTTGCTGCCTAGGAAACAGTTCTCATTCCATCAGCCTAACTCAATAAGCAGCATGTCAAATCTGTGTATGTTTCACATTAAGGATTTTTTATTTCTTTTGTCAGAGATAAGGTATATTGTCTTTGTGCAGTTTTCTCTGTGTAATACCTATTGGAATTCTCCATGATAGCCATGTGAAATCCTTCTCCCCAGTCTCTCCTTTCCTCCAGATGATTTTGTTAGGGCTCTACTTCTCGCTTTATGTCCTCATACACACAAATCCGGAGCCATAAAATGAGAGCAATAACGATATTTTACAGCACAGCAGCTGTCACTGTTTTCTGGGATGCCTTCTCATTTGGCAGCTCAAAATCTCTGTAATGTCATTCAGTATGTCACTTGCTGCCTGGTAACGAATGAGCACACACATTTTACAGACCAGATCCCTTGGAATGTGGCGGCTCTATTTGCAAAGAAAAAAACCCTCCTGACTTGCAAACTGAAATGTACTGTGCAGATTTTGCTGGTTGGACTTTTTATTCAAAATTGCAAAGTAATGTATTTGCTACTGTCACATTTTTAAGGTATAAGGAGAGGAGGAAAAAAAAAAAACAAGATAAATCTAGATAACAGAGCTTAATCTAGTGGAGGCATCCAGGGTGGTTAGCATTTGCCAGCTAGTTAACACACTAGTTTCTGAATAAATAGCAGGGACTGAAACATATCATTTGATACTGTTCCTGGTGTATATCTTCCAATCTCTATTATAGTGTCATTAAATAATAAGCAATTCTGGTCCGCCATCCGACGTCTCAGGAGGGGGAAGCGGTGCAGCACCAACACTGTTTATAGTGGGGATGGTGTGCTGCTGACCTCGACTCGGGACGTTGTGGGTCGGTGG